>NC_092814.1:197810300-198102800 GCF_023375885.2 Dermacentor andersoni
AGGACGCTCCGGCAGAAGGCAAATCGGTGACCTTTCTTGACGCCGATTATCTCCTCTTCGGGCATTTTCACCGTTTCGCGATTCGTCGCGAAATATACCAGTTCAAGGTCCGCGTTCTTCGACAGTTTTGATGTTTGACAAAAGGCCTCCAGCAGTCGATGCGCCGGTCGCACATTTGACCTGCTTTCAATTAAGGACAATATAATGTCGGTGAAAGTGAGAGGCATGAATTAAGCATCCGTAGAATTAATAATTCCAAAAGAAAGCATTGCAACGGGGACCAACATGGGCACGAGGGCTCTTTGCTCGGCTTGTTGGTTTACGCACGTCATGAAGAACCAGCGCAAACGACGGGACGTGTGCAAAACGAACAAGACTATGCGCGCATATATAGGGCAATAGCGGCAGTTTGCGTTGGACCTATAGTTGCAATAACAGGAAGGGGCTGGGGCGAAATTGCTGGAAGCAATACTGTTTACCAAAGGTTTCACGAGCATGAAGACAACACATGATGACTCAGTGGCGTTATCCGCCGCGGTAGCTTAGTGACTGTGGCTTTGCGCTGCCGCGCTTGAGGTCGCGGGGATCGATCCTGGCCGCTGCAGCCGCATTTCGATGGGGGTGAAATGGCCTTGTACTTACATTTAGGTGCAGGTTAAGGAACCCCAGTTTCACAAAATTAATCCAGAGTTCCCGCACTACAGCGTGCCCCATACTCATATCGTGGTTTTCGCAAGTAAAACCCCAGATTTTTATAAGTTAACGCAGCGGAGTTGCCTACAATAGATGCTTAGAAAAACAGTTCAGCCGCAGTGAAACGTGAACTATTAATGAACTTGTGCTTGCAATTACTGCTGAAATACCTTTTTTTTCGCTTACCGATGACCTACGTACGTGGCTACACTCATGCGGCACAGAAAGTTCGTATTCATACGGATAGTTCGTATGAGAACATTAAAGGCGATCATGGTGATGGACATGTTACTAGCACAGAAAGCTCGCGAATAGCAAACAACACGTACGAATGAAAAATTTTGTCAATTCCGCCTCCGAACTGTATCATAGCTGCTGACCAACTGAGCTATAATATAGTCCGCCACGGGCAGAGCTTTTGAGTCCGCATGCATGTGGAAACATTACGCAGTGCGCGCTAGAGCGATACACTTTTAAATGATGATGCTTTGCTGCCAGATTTAGTCAATTAATTATACACATCTTCAGCAGCACAAATATACGAATGCGACAATACAAGAAGTATAATTTAATGAGCAGAATGCACTCTCCTGTAAAGCTTCTCCCTGAAATAATATTATAATTTCTCTTCTTTTTTTCTTTTGGGGGGGGGGGGGGGGGGGGCTTGATTTTGTTTGAAAGTGAAGTGAAAGTTTATTTTCTTTTCAAAGAAAAGAGGGCGCCAAGACAAAAGGCAAGAGTCTGACAAGGCCCTGGTCAGCCGTAGAACAGCTGGCATTATGCACGAGCACTTCATAACAAATTCACAATGAATTTCTCAAGCGTTGTAAAAAGCATAACGCAGTCAGTTAACATGCATCAAATTTGTACTAGAAAAGAATAAATCGAACGCATAAATTATCCTATGTGCGGTATAAAGATACATAATTTTTTTACAAACTTAAAGATGTCAGTCCTAAAACACAGAAACAGGGCGCTATAAAGGAAAACTATTCCAAACTTTTCTATTACAATTCTGCTATCAGCCCTCCACGATTGGTCAAAAACTTTTTTCGACCACGCCCACTTCACCTGTCTGTCACGCGACGTCACAAAAACCGCGATACCTCCCCATCTGATATGATGTGTACACACTGATTATGCATGATTTGACAGAAAAAAGAAAAACAGTTATTTCTGATTCGACCCCTTTTCGCCATTAGCCCTCGGCTATTGGTAAAAAGTTTTCGGGCTGCACCCACTTCACCTGCCTGTCACGCGACGTCACAAAACCGCACAAACTGACCGCGTCAAAGTGACGTGTACGCGATAAAGATGCATTAATATGCCGAACAAAACTGAGTTTTCTTTGGAATAGCCTCAGGCTGCCCCGTTCCGAAAGGAATAAAAGATGGCTGCCGCCGATCGCTGAGACGCTGGCTACTCGCACCTGCCGGAGAGCATGGGTGTATTTGCGTATAATAAAGCTTCTTGCGTGGCCGTGTAACGTTTTCGAGCCCTTTCGGCACGTTTACCACCTCATTCTGCCAACTCTTCATTGCTGAGGGTCAGTTTTAGCGTCATTCTTAAGCTTCCGTTGCATGCCGCCGGGATTTGCGACCAGCCACCACAAGCTAAGTAAGGGAAAGCCGACCAATCGCAGACCCCGGCACCACCCTCTTCATCCGGTTATCGATTTTCAGTGCACTGGCTCTGCCCCAGTGAATCCCTCTCCACTTGAGCGTTCTCCTCGCCTCTTGTCAGCCAATTAGATATGACAAGCCGCTCAGTGTAGGCAATGTTATTCGTTTTTCAAGCAAACAAAAGTGACCTCCCATGAACGAGGAGAGCGTTTGATTGGACTGTTCAGACAACCCTGCGGGTGACCGCCCGGTGCTTGCGTCGGTGGTTACGCAAATTTGACGTCAGGAGATTGGAATAGAAACATATTGGAATAGTTTTACGTTATAGGGCCTCAATATCACAAAGCTTACAACACGTGCGTTATAGAAAAACATTTGAAAGGTAGTAAAATAAACACAAATAAATACAGTCTGTTGACTAAATAAATATCTCATTCCGTTTGTTCTAATAAGTATTTTTAATTGTAGATTTAAAACGTTTTTGTGGAAGGTAATATTCAGTTTCAAAGTGAAATTGATTTATTAACGTGGGAATTTGGTAGCTTAGTGTTTGCTTGCCATAATTGGTGCGTGTCATTGGAACAAGCTTACGTTTCGTCCGAAAAGCATAACGGTTGCTGGAATTATCTGAACGGTGAAGTGAATTATCTGGACGGTGAAGTGAATTATCTGGACGGTGAAAAGGAATAACAGTGACAAGGCTTGGTTTCGCCAGCACATGTGGCTGTGCAGTTTTGTACGTGGTTTGTTTGTTTTCTTGCCATCCTGGGTTTTTTTTTCTGATTGTGGAAGCGTATATATATGTCGCTGTCACAATAAAAGCCAGTTGAAGTTTGCGCATGTTGTGTGACCCTTCTTCGTTCTACATCCTGACGATGGATGTACTTAAGTAGACAGAAATTATGTACTTCTTTTGCTTTAAGGATGCCAT
Source organism: Dermacentor andersoni (assembly GCF_023375885.2). Classification (NCBI taxonomy): domain Eukaryota; kingdom Metazoa; phylum Arthropoda; class Arachnida; order Ixodida; family Ixodidae; genus Dermacentor; species Dermacentor andersoni. The sequence goes on from NC_092814.1 coordinate 197,813,547, forward strand.
GTTTCTGAAATAGCGGTGACGTAGGTAAATCTGAAGGTCTGCCATGAAACACCTCAAAAGCACGCATAGCGCGTTTCTGAATTGAAATTAGTTTAAGGTAATTGCTGGACGGTCGTAGTTCCCCAAACTGGGATACAGTAGGATAACCCTGAGTACAGAAGTTCGTAATACATGGATATATTTAACCAGGGGGGCAACAAATGAGATATCTTATACAAACAACCGACTGTTTTACTTAGATCAGACATTAATTTGGTGGTGTGAAAATTCCAAGAAATTCTCATTAAACCAACTACCCAGAAATGTCTGGTGTGAAACACGCTTTAATTCAGTATGCTCGTAGAAAATTTTCAGAGTGATACTTTCTACTGTATTAACAGCATGAAAAATAATGTAGTTTGGCTTTGATAAATTAAGGCTTAGCCTATTGCATGGTCAATAACCAGTTATGTAGCTTTCTTAAATATCGCCCTTAATCTGTCAGTATTCTGCGCGTCACCTTTGGCTAGCTGGCTGTGTGCTCGGGAAATCCGGCGATTTTTCACTGCCACTGATAAGGGCCTTACTGCATGGAATGGGACTTGGCATGGCGTTGTTCCCTCTGCGTGAATGCTTGTACCTTCCTTTGCAACTACCGTAGAGTCTGCTCACAAGTCGCAGTAACCTGGTGCGAGGTACAGTGAAGTTCAGTGCCTGCTAGACTACGAACCGTAGCGTAGAATGCACAGAGAGACACGCAAGCGCAAGGGCCATGCCTGTACAATTTAACTTCTCCAGTCACCAACAGTCTAGAGATAATCGTCGCAAAAATAGTAAGCAAAGTACCCCAGGAACAAAAGTTGATAGGTCATTCATTTTAAACAGTGCCGCGCGCGCGCACGCACGCACGCACGCACGCACGCACGCACGCACGCACGCACGCACGCACGCACGCACGCACGCACGCACGCACACACACACGCACACACACACACACACACACACACACACACACACACACACACACACACACACACACACACACACACACACACGCACGCACGCACGCACGCACGCACACACACACACACACACACACACGCACACACACACGGACAAGGAAGAGCCCAGGACCAACGCTGTCCTGTGCTGGCATTAACAGAAAATTTTAAATTTTCTTCTAGGACAGCCGTCCACTGTGATATTGTGACAGTGAATTAATTACATTTGTTCGACATGCACACGTGGGTTCTACCACTTGTTTTCAGTGCGCATGCATAGGCTAAAAGAAAATGAATAAATAATAAATAAATAAAAGAAAAAATAAAGGCAAATAATTTTCTTTTTGCTTCATTTGTGGCCTTCAAACTTTTGATTGCGGCTGTATACATCGGTGTTCAACGCAACGTTTTCGCGAAGCGTGGAAGGAAGGCTTTCTGCAAATGTATCTGAAACAGTCAATAGCAGCTCGCCGTTCTAGGTCGCGGATGGATATCTCGAAACTGGTTCTAGTCACGGGGATATTTACTAAGCGGGCGTGCCGTGGCACCTGATTAACTTAAATAAAGCAACTGAAATGTGCTCCATAAAGTAATTCCCTACCATGATAATAAGAGTGATGCGGCGATTATCCCGAAATATACGATGTCCACGGGCGCTAATGATGCGTCGCCGAAAAAGTAACTTTTTTATTTCTAATCGCCTGCGGTTTTTTTTTGTCGCTGTTTATTTTTTATTTTTTTTTAGCATCACCCAATGCCTCCGCTAGAGCCCGTGGTATACCCATTTCTTACCTGAAGTTTAATCTCTAACAACTGAGGTGGAATACGAAATCGTTCGCTTACTGGTCATGCGCGGGCATGTTTAAAACCTCAGGTTATCTACACTTATCTGCAGCCCTCCATTGCGGCATCTCTCATTGCCCCTGTGTTAACCCGCCGTGGTAGCCTAGTGGCTATGGCGTTGCGTTGCTGAGATCGAGGTCGCGGGTTCGATACCGGTCACGGCGGCCGCATCCCGAGGGAGGCAGAACGCGAAAAACGCTCGTGTATCGTGCATTGATTGCATCCAAGGTAAAAAAAACCCAGGTAGTCAATATTAATCTATAGTTCCCTACTACGGCGTCCCTCGTAATCAGATCGTTTTGGGGCAGGTAAAACCCCAGATTTAATATCTTTTTATGGCCCCTGCGTTGCTTTGGAGCAATAAAATCCCATCGATCATTCAGTCTTGAGAGGAAGCTTTAGCTCAGGGCCGGCTCTTGAGTTCTCTATTCAAGTACGTGGGAAACGCACAGGTAATTTCTTGAGACAACCGCTGGGCCCATTTGAATGAACTTTATATTGTTCCATTTGAGAGAGATAGCCAAAATTTTAAAACTTTAGGAAGCAGATTTTTGATTTATGACCTCAGTTTGTTTAGAAAGAATTGCCAATAATTGGTAAGCTTGCAAGAAACAAAATACTAGCCCGAAGTTTACAAATTGCGCCAAAAACAGATATCGCAGTACATCAAATTGCATCTGTTAAAGGATTTCAAGCGGACAAGCGAGATTTTTGCATTTACAGCTTACGTGAAATTGGTGCGACGTTTACGAGGGCACTGTGGAAGTTCTACTCACAAGTTCTACTCACCTAACCTAACCTAACCTAACCTAACCTAACCTAACCTAACCTAAATAAAAAGTCCGCTTTCACAGTCAATAGATTTCAACGCTTTCTCTTAAATGCAACAAACTCGTCAAAGTTTCCGCAATGTTGCCGAGAAAACGATTTATCCTATAGAAGCTCCCGATGTGCCGGCAGCTTAAATTTTGACTCGTGACCAGAAGTAACTTATTAAGAAGCTTAATTACTTAGAAATGCGGCATGTAAGCGCTCTGTAGCCGGTTTCAATGCATGGAATGGTCGCAAGTGTACGTTCTAGAGGCCGAATAAAGCCACTTCAACAAGTGCAGGTGAACCTGTAGACCTGGTGAGCCAGGAGTATATAGTTTCGGAATGGTTCGCGTTTGAATGAATGGCGACTGTACCCCGAGACCGACTGACATCTGAAGTAACTATTGATTGTACACCCTTCAGCTATTTGTTCTCTCACGTACAATAAAAAAGGTACTATTCAAAAGCGCCCATATTACAGAAAATAAAAAGTGTTGTTCTTTCTTTTATTTCTGCTAGAGCCCAGTAGCATCACCGGGAAATATTAAGGAGCACACTATTGCCCATCGTTGTCTCAGTGAAGATCTGTTTACAACCAACGTGTATGTATGTAATTCGTGTGTGTAGCACAAATGTAAGTTTGTGTTGGTCTACACGGCTGTACGCGCGGGACTTTCCTGTGCGTATTATATCATATGGTGCTTCAACCGTTCCCGTGAAAAGCACGGCTCGGTAATTGTGTGGCGTGACTTATTCCGCTGACATTGAAAAGCGAAAAGAAAAAAAAGAAACAGTGTTAGCATAGCCGAGACAAAGAAAAGAGAGATCGAAAAAGAAAGAACGCAAGCTAAACTCTCGAGCGATCGTATTGGACGAACGGCGCGCACGTACAGTAAAACAGAAACAGCGACAAATGCGAACAATGAGGCACTGCACGCCTAGCGTGGGCTGTTGCCAATAGAAACGGACACAACTTTAAAGAACGCAATTTCCTTTGTCCCCACTTTTCCGAGTTTCGTTCTTGATCACGCTAGTTTCGCTTTCGAGACGAACACCAATCAATTTGCCGAACTCGCAATCAAGCTGTTGAATTATTTCGTCCCGTATGAAAAAGTATACGCTTTGCCTTCTTTCGTTCGAGCACAGTTTCTTTCTTCTTCTTTTTTTTTTTATTGCCGGTTGCAGATAGCGCTTTCACGCCTTCCGAAGTGCCTTTCTGGAAGAAGCGGAAATTACTGCTATTAGAACTCGCTATGGTTCAGACGGTTAATTAAGGATTCACTAATTATCTTTGTCATTATTCACTTTAGGGCACTTGTTGTAAGTGCGACACTAATAAAGTAGTGAAGTCATGTCTACTTAGCTGAACTTCAAAGACTTCTACCAACTTTCGAGATAATCATCGTTAAAATGTGCTGCGAAGTGTGCATCGGTATTCTATGGAAAAGTTCCGGAATGCCGCTACATATTTCAAAAGATTTTTGGAGCAGATATCCCCAATCTTTGGATTTATGTTTAGTAGACAATATTTCACTACTGCCCGGCTTCGATTTTCCCATTGCACGATGTGCGCTAAAGTGATTATTTGTGCGGAAATTAACTTGGGACTGTTTTTTATTCGCCAGCTGGACATAGTCATTTCTCATGCAGGTAATTTCTGCCTCTTCCAGAAAAAGAAAATGCGTAGGGGGGGGGGATATGTACCGAGTGTACAAAATACTGCGTACAGCGTATTGCGAGTGACTTTCTCGCGTTTGATAAGGAACTGTTAAATGTGTTTATGGTTCCACTTCACCTCCCATCATCTTTCGTTCGTACGACGATTTAACGTTGTGGAGGAGGTGGCGACATGCTGACCCTGTCGCCTATACATTTCCAATCTGTAATAAAAATAAATAAATAAATAACTTTCATACTTGTTCAAAAAACGAGGGATATCCACCGCCTTTGCAAGGCGTCACGATCCTCTTTTGTGCATCTCACTAAAAAGCGCGCCAGCCTGCTTGCTCGTAGCCCACATGCCTATCGTCTCGTGTGCGCAGACTTCGAGCAGGAGCGCCGGGTGGTGCAAGAGAATGTGCTACCGGAACTTCAGCGGCACTGCGCCTCTCTCGGCGTGGACGTGGAGCTGTTGGACCTGCAGCAGGGTCAGGACCCGCGCCTGCGACCCGCCGATGCCACCTTGCGAGAGCTGGAGGACTGCCACGCCCGCTCTCTCGGATGCTTCCTCCTCGTAAGTGGTCTCGCGGCCGAGTTTGTTTGCGTATTTGTCTTTATTATTATTATTACTATTATTATTATTATTATTATTATTATTATTATTATTATTATTATTATTATTATTATTATTATTATTATTATTATTATCCAATATTTTGGCGCCTGCCGCGCTATTTTTCACAATGCGGTGTAGGGCGATAGTGCAACAGAGACTAACGAGCGTTTGGCTGTGCACACATGAACGCGTTCCTTGCATTCAAGGACTAGGCGTGTTTTAGATGCGCAGCGCAGGATACGCGCGCGTCGTTGGCGAATAATTAGTCTTGGAAGTTCCAATGGTTTTTGTCTTTTATTGTCATTATTTTCTTTTTTTATGGCACATCCGACTGGTCGTCGTACGTTGTTTATGAGTTGTGTAAGACGGCATTCAAACTGCATTGCAAGAATAAGGGGGCTTTAACAGCGATGACCCCATTGACAGTGTAAATTCTTATTGCATTAATGCATCCCAATTACTACTTTCTAGAACGTTTCACACGTTGCCCGATCGCTGCTTTTTGACTACTAAATTAATTTATTAATGTCAACCTACATCTCGGAACACGGACACTTTTCTATCTCGCCGCAAGCAGCATGCGTATACTTATATATAAAAGTATACGCAATAGTATTACCGCACAGCAAAGCTTGAACAGTTTCGGGCAGTAACCGTTTGCAGTAAGCATTCATATCAGCGCGCAAAGTAGTACAATTAGCTTTATTAAAATTATGGGCTTTTACGTGCCAAAACCACTTTCTGATTATGAAGCACGCTGTAGTGGAGGACTCCGCAAATTTCGACCACCTGGGGTTCTTTGACGTGCACCTAAATCTAAGTACACGGGTGTTTTCGCATTTCGCCCCCATCGAAATGCGGCCGCCGTGGCCGGGATTCGATCCCGCGACCTCGTGCTTAGCAGCCCAACACCATAGTTACTGAGCGACCACGGCGAAAGATTAGTTTTATGCGCAATGAAACGCGTTATGATGCGCAACATGAATGCATCAAGCCTGCGCGGCCACAGAAGCACTGCGACGGCGCGACGTGTCTCAGCCTATTCCACAATTCGATCTCCTGTGACGCGCAGATGGCGCGCGGCGTGTAGGGAGAAGCAAGATATAAAGACCCAAAGAAAGTTGCTGCCTATACCCTTTGTCCTTTACTTCTTTGTCCCGTACGTTGCAATATACTTAGCGTACACACCGAGCCACGTCCGTGCAGATCCATTGTGCGACAACCTATTGCCTGTACGCTACACGACACAACGTTCCTCGTCGGTGAAATTGCTGTGAGATATCATCTTTTGCCAAAAATAATTAGCCAGCAAATGTGAGGAAGACGGAGGATGCACAGCGCTGACAAACCATTTCGTCCTCGTTGTACGCCTTACAGCTTACTTCCAATAAAGTGAGCCAAAGCTGCCAGAATGCGGCGTAGGATGGATGGGCAGGCTGCACGCAGAGTCAAGTTTCGCGCGGAAAGCAATGCATCTGTTCTTTGTATACGTCGTTGTGAGTGTTTGCTGCAAGTTAAGCTACAATTGCAGTGGTCGTGCAGGCAGCGTTTGTGCCTGCTGAACAAGCACTGCCATTTTCTCGGAGAGTGGCTGACGTCAGTGCGCTTGCTTGCGAAGAGTGTGATATTTTGGACACCCTATTCGAACTTCTATCTCACTGTCGCTGGCGCTGGGAAAGGGGAAGGAACGGCGAGGGGAAGATGTCTTTCCCTTTAGACGCTTTCGTAAAGACTACCGCTTTGCAGTAAGGATATTTCTGCAATGGCGCATGCCTTGCAAGCCACTACATCACCTGCGCAGAATAATGCAATGATTATATTGCACTGCTATTCCTTGTCAAGCTCCATCAGTGGTCCCAGTGGCGCTCAACCCGCATTATCACTGGGATTGGCCAGCCGCGAACGTATGGTGATAAGAAAGCAATAGAATCTGCGAAAGGAATCCTTGCAATACACCGGCCTTGGTAACGCGACAAAACCTGATTTAGCAGAAGGAAATACAAAATTATGTGTCTTCACTAAATGCAAAAGAGAACGCGCGAGAATTAATAATACAAAACGAAACAAAAATGACGAAGAAGGAAGAGTGAAATCTAAGGGTGAAAATGTCAATCGCGAGCACGACATTCAACGCCTCTTCAACAAGACCGCATCGTCGTACATTATGCTGGAAATACAGTGAAAAGAACAAGATATTTCCATTCGATATTTGGAGGCGTTAAAGATTTATATAAAAAACAATGTTATCCCATGCGCGCCTTCTTTTTCCTGATATTAGTGGGCAGCATTTCCCTCTTGCTCAAAAAAGAAACCCCGGAAAAGTGCCTGTTCTCCCCTCATGCATGATGAGGAAAGAACGGGTACACCGGTGTCGCAGCTCTTGGCTGATACTACTTGTTGATGCTTAGTTGACCTCGTCTCAGTTACAAAAGCTTTTTAAGAGGTGGAAGTGATTAGCTGCTAGCTCTATGCACTCCTTAACATCAAAGACGCACGTCAAGTTCAACAATGTAGTTCTGTAAGCGAGCGTAGAGTGCGCTCTATATAGTTCACATTCAAACCTAGTGACGCTTCCCAATGATCATTCCTAAGGCTTCAAATGTGAGCAAAGGCCCTATAACGTAAAATTATTCCAATATGTTTTTATTCCAATCTCCTGACGTCAAATTTAGCAACCGCCGACGCAAGCATCGGGTGGTCACCCGCAGGGTAGTCTGAACAGACCAATCAGACGCTCTCCTCGTTCACAGGAGGTAACTTTTTGCTTGCTTGAAAAACGAATACCATTGCCTACACTGAGCGGCTTGTCGTGTCTAATTGGCTGACAAGAGGCGAGGAGAACGCTCAAGTGGAGAGGGATTCACTGGGGCAGAGCCAGTGCACTGAAAATCGATAACCGGATGAAGAGGGTGGTGCCGCCGTCTGCGATTGGTCGGCTTTCCCTTACTTAGCTTGTGGTGGCTGGTCGAAAATCACGGCGGCATGCAACGGAAGCTTAAGAATGACGCTAAAACTGACCCTCAGCAAAGAAGAGTTGGCAGAATGAGGTGGTAAACGTGCCGAAAGGGCTCGAAAACGTTAAACGGCCACGCAAAAAGTTTTATTACACGCAAATAAACCCATGCTCTCCGGCAAGTGCGAGCAGCCAGTACCTGAGCGATTGGTGGCAGCCATCCTTTATTCCCTTCGGAACGGGGCAGCCTGCGGCTATTCAGAAGAAAATTCAGTTTTGTTCGGCATATTAATGCATCTTTATCGCGTACATGTCACTTTGACGCGGTGAGTTCTTGCGGTTTTGTGACGTCGCGTGAGAGGCAGGTGAAGTGGGTGCAGCCCGAAAACACTTGACAAATAGCCGAGGGCTAATGGCGAAGAGGCGTCGAATAAGAAATAACTATTTTTCTTTTGTTCGGTCAAATCACGCATAATCCATGTGCACACGTCATATCAGATGGGGAGCTGTCGCGGTTTTCGTGACGTCGCTTGACAGACAGGTGAAGTGGGGGTGGTCTAAAAAAGTTTTTGACCAATCACGGAAGGCTGATAGTGAAATTGGAATAGAAAAGTTTGGAATAGTTTTACGTTATAGCGCCCCTAGTTACTACCGACTTCATGGACCGTCAACGATGTGCATAATGCTTCAAGAATGTCGAAGTTTCAATCACATTGTTTACGTAGGGGAGATCGCACCCAGGGAAAGCGTAAAATAATGTTGTTTTTGTTTTTTTATATTTATTTTCGTTGTTAAACCACTGCAACCCGTGGTGAAATGTGAATGAAGTAAAGCGCAAGACTAAAGGTATGTTCCAAAATTCGTGCAGTGTGGCAGTAAAAATGTAGGAGAGGGTCTAACGGTGCCTCTCTCTCGCTCTTTCTACTCGAAAGGACACGGTTTACCTCTAGTACGAGTCGGACTGGTGCGGGACAAGGCAGAATGTTATGCGTGCAATTTTTGGGCGACCACTTTAGCCTTTGCCAAAATGGATACCGATGAACAGAGAGAAGAAAGGATCCATAGCAAATTTCTTGTGAAAATGGGCTAGAGGGGTGCAGAAACACATCAATTGTTTTTATAAGGCCTATGTAATGGGCGTTCCAAGGAAAATAACTGTGTTCAAGTGGGTCCAGCGCTTTTTGGAAGGCGGCGAAGATTCTAAAGACGATGCATGATTAGGACGGTACGAAGATAAAATTATCAATTATGTGCGTTCTCTTGTGCTCAGTGCACTTGCATTGGAAAAGTTGTCCGTTGACCAGAGTTGACCAGAAAGCTTTGGCAAGTTCTTGTCTTTCTGGGGCACATCGTGGACAGTGGCACAGCAGGTGGTCGATATTTTCTTCGGTGCCGTAGACCTTGCATGCTGCACTGTCAGTCACTCCAATTAATGTAGAGTATGGCTTTGTGAAGGCAACCCCTAACCAAAGGCGACAGAGAAGCGTAGCTTCACGTCGAGGAAGTCCGATTGGAGGTTGGAGTTGCAGGGAGGGGTTTAATCGATGCAGTCATGTAAGTCGTAAGTTTGGCGAGTTCCACTCGGTCAGTGAGAGACTGCGTGCCAGGTGTCGAAGCTGCCTTGCGGCGACTGTCCTCGAAAGCGGAATTGGAACGCTGTGCTCTTCTTGATGTGCTGCGCAAGCAGCGTTATAGGCGGAATCATTGCCACTGATTCCACAATGACCAGGTACCCATTGAAAAACGACCTGGTGACCTTTTTGTTGGACGCGATGTAAAAGTTTATTGTGATAGCAAATTAGTGAACAGCTATACGAAGTAAACATACGAACACTAACTAAATTAACAAGCATGGTGTCACACTCGCACATGCAAACATGAACACATCTCACTCGATGGCCGCGGAAACTTGCTGTCAAAACGCTGCAGTGCATGGGGAAACGCCGCAGCAGCAAGCGAGCGAATTGGCCTTCCTGCAGCCGCTCGCACCAACGCGAACTAAGTCGCGAAAACACAGCGCAGCGCGGACTCTCTACCCGTCGCAGATCGCTTTCAAGATAGAGCAGCAGCCCGGAGTAGAGCGTGCCACCCCTCCCCACTTTCCGTCCGCAGCCTTGCGCGCGACGGAAGGCGGCGCTCTTCCTCTCAGTTTTCGTCCGCTGCGAGATTGAGCCGCGATCGCCGGCTCACCCTCGCACGCTTTCACTCGCACGTAGAGCATACGGCGCGCGCCGACGATGTTTCGCCCTTGGACTTTGGGCGTAACCTCACGGCGACGCCAACAGTGAAAATGCGCCTGGAGTGTTCATATATTTACAATCGCAATAGTTTCTCGAAATTGGTGTCATCCTGGAAACTCAAGTCGATATGTCTTGCAAGCTCACCGGCTACAATTCGTAAACATATGTGCCGTAAATTAATTAATTACGAAGTTAATTAGTGCGTTTTTGTTAATTCGTTGAACATCCGTTTCGGTTTCTTGAGCTAGTAATGTCTGCCTCTTCGAATAATTCAGCTCAAGGAGAAGAATCATGCTATTTGCCGCAGGGAATTTTAAAAAATTCCATAACACTTAAAAATGATCCCCCTGTATATATGCATAACGTACATTGAAGTTTATTCAAAATAGGAAAGTACACAGGAAATGTTGTACAGGACATCTGGATCCCTAGCTCAAGGCTAGTTGGGATCCATGCTAGTTATTAATTCACAATATTAACATCAATACGAAGAAGTATAAGTAAGTCATATATACATAAACATTCATTTAAAACACAAGGCAGGGTACGTGTATTAGCTACGAGAAACCCACAGAAAGGGAATTTGTATTTAGTAAATTATACACTGCAAGTAAAAAAGGTAAACATGTGTACACCACTTGGATGAAAACTATGCAGATAATAGTAATGAGTGATAATGGGATTTCACTGATAGTGAAAAACATTTTGCTTGTTTTACTTCTGTTGGTAAGCTGTTCCATAGGAGTGCTCCAGTGTTGCTTAACCTTCGCCTTCCATATACATTATGCATTTTTGGCAAGAGAAAATTTCCCTTAAGTGCGCTGCGTGTATTGCTTCTTGAATGTAAAAAATTCGATACACTCAAAGGACAGTTAGTGGTTATGCTGTTATGAGTATGCAATAGAGTTTTAAGATTCAGTAATAAATTAAAAGGCAGTATATTTAAACTTTGAAACAGCGGCATTGATTTAGCATTGTAGTCCGAAAAAGTCATAAATCGCAAGGCCCTTTTCTGAAGAAGTATGATAGGTTCAACATATGAAACGTACGTATTACCCCAAGATGCAATGCAGTAGGATAGATGGCTATGGAATATGCTAAAGTAAATTGTTCTCAGAGTGGCAGGGTCGAAGTAGTAACGGCATTTATACAGCAGAAATAAGCCTTGCTCAACTTTTTACACAGCAATGCAATGTGAGGCTTCCAATGAAGATGCTCGTCTAGTGTGACACCCAAGTATAGAATTGAACTCACGCGCTCAAGGATATTATTGTTTAGAGAAAGCGAATGACAGTCTTTTAGTGGTGCTTTCCACGAAGAAGTAAAGAGAATATATTTAGTTTTCTTGATATTCAGAGTTAGCTTATTTGATGTGAACCACTGGTTAACACTCCGAAGTTCATTATTAGCCACTTGAAATGTTTTATCCAAGGTGTCTAGCGCACGAAGTAGAACAGTGTCGTCTGCATACATCACAGCAGAGAAGTTTTCTAAGGTATCAGGAAGATCGTTTACAAATAAAGAAATAAATATTGGCTTTAGTACTGAGCCTTGTGGGACCCCTGTAACTATGTCAGAAACGTCGGATTTGTTATCTGCAATGGAAACTAGTTGTTTTCTGTTATTGAGATAGCTGCGGAAAAATTGAAGAGTTAGACCCCGGAAACCATAGCATTCTAACTTATTTAGCAGTATGTCATGATCCACAGTGTCAAACGCTTTTCTCACATCTAGAAATATTCCTAGGACACTTTTGTTGTTGTTCAAGTTAGAATTTATGTAGTCAGACAGAGCTAATACCGCTGTGCTTGTCGATCTTTTAGCTCGAAAACCATGCTGGCAATAAGATAAAATGGATTCACGTTCAAGAAATGAAGTGATTCGTTGGGCGATAAGTTTTTCAAAGAGGGTGTTTAAGCAACTTAAGACGGATATAGGACGGTAGTTTTCTAATAAGTTATGGTCCCCATTTTTGTAAATTGGAATAACTTTGGGATCTTTAGTGAATCTGGATAGGTAGCTGTATAGAAAGAGAGATTGAATATCTTTTCTAATGGCATGCACAGTATATCAATACAATGCTTTAAGGCCACTGTGGATATACCATCGTGACCAGTAGAATGTTTGAATGGCATGCCGTTAACTACGGACACTATTTCCTCCGCTGTAATATCCACAAAACCAAATGAATTTGTCGTCCTTTCTGGGTAAGTAATGGATGAAAGAAGAGGTACATTATTAGATATTGCGTGACCAATCATACAGAAGTACGAGTTAAACGACGAGACTAAGGATTCCATAGATATTCCTAAGATTTTCAAATCTGGCATTTAAATTCTGTAACCGATGGCTTAATTACCGAGTTGATAATGCGCCATGTAGCCTTTGAGTTACCAGAATTACGGACTATTAAATTAGTGTAATACTCTTTTTTACGAATACGTATAGCGCTAGTTACTACATTTCGAGCTAAACGATATTTTTGTTCATAATATTTGTTACCCCTATGTGACTTTACTTTAGTGTGCCAAAAGTCTTTATCTTTAATTAATTTTAGCAGTCCTTTCGTCATCCAGGGACAGATAGGAGTGCTATAATATCTTTTTTTGAAGGTGCTTGACGATTGCGCTAATGCATCACACAACGCTTTGCTGAAACTGTCAAATTGCTGATTTGAATTTTTCTGCGCATCTATAGTTAAAGAGCAAAGGCATTCACGTAATACTGGATAGTTAACTCGATGAGAGATATGAGAATGGCCCCGAGAATGAGTGGATCGATGAAAAAAGATGGCAGCAGCAGAGTGATCTGTTACAGCCGAATCATAAACATTACACCAGCTTGAATTGGTGTTAAAGTTGCACAATATATGATCGATCAGTGTGGATGTCAGTGAAGTTATACGTGTTGGGGTTTTAATGACGTTATGGAACCCATATGACCTAACAAGATTAAAATAATCGCTGTCATGTTCCTTTATAGCATCAATATTAAAGTCTCCACATATTATGATTCGTTTATTTAAATTGGTTAAATAAACTAATAAATGTTCAAAATGTTGCATGAAAGCTGATTTGTTCTTGTTAGGAGCACGATAAATTACCGCTGCAGCGAAGCAATGAGAATTCACAACAAGCATGTCAAATTCATTCGCGTATGAGTAAGAGTACTCTTTAACGACTGAGCATGATATAGAAGACCTCACAAATAGTGCAACGCCACCACCTCTAGTTTCCGTACTTCGAGGAGTGGAGAAGAATGCATATCCGGGTATATGGTACAGTTCGTCTGAACGCAGCCATGTTTCGGAGGTAGCAATAACATCAAACGGGAAATTATGTAATGACAGAAGAGAGCAAAGATTGTCAATATTTTTGAGCAAGCTACGCACATTACAATGAATTAAGGTATAACAGGAGGAGCTGTTCAGGAAGGCATTAGCAGACTGAACTATGGTAGCCATGTTAATGTAAAAAACTAACAAATAAGTGATAGGTCGTTATCATTACGAATATTGATAACCCGTGCATTCTCAGCCTTTCGGGCGAGAATTTTTCCGTTTGCTACCTAGACAAATTTCCAGTTGTTTGTCTTTTTCCTGGTGATAGCTTTCCCTAATAGTGTTTTCATTTCGGGGCAGAGGTGCTCGTTAATGTACACATTCGCCGAGCCATCGTATCCAAAATCCTGAGGGCTTATCTTTTTCTTTTTCAAACCTTTAATTATGCGTTCTCGAATAGAACGAGACATGCACTTAACTACAACATTTGGCCGATCCTTATCTTTACTGGGAACACGATGAATCACATCAAAGTCTGTTTCACTAACAGAAATGTCATGCTTTTGACAAACAGTTGTCAATACATGATCTTCTAAGCTCGCCCATCTGCTCCGAGGGTGCTTCAAGCAATGGGAGAGGAGGTCGAACGAGACTATTTCGTGTAATGGGGGGGCATTTCGAAGGTGGCTACGTTGATGTGTCTGAAAGTTTGTGAAATACATACTTTTTTTTTTTTTTTGCACGCACCGCATGAATTTTGGGGGCAGACCTCGTACTTGAAGCGACAGCACGAAGCCGTTCTTTCGTCACCCAGTGATGAACGGACGTTTGCATTTGTGGTGCGGAAGTGCTGTCCCGTTCAAGGAAATGGCGGTGGTAGCTTCCATGAAATCGCCATACCTAGCAGTTTTTTACTCCCCGTATAGCAAAAATAAAATAAAGAAGTCACAATTTCGTCTGAAAGGCGAAGCATTGATTGCGATAGCAAATTTGTAGACAGCTATAAGAAGTAAGGATACTAGTTTTACCGGCCGTATAAACTTGGAAACATTTCCTTAATAACTAAATTAACAAGCATGGTATGAGCGCTCACAAGCAAACATGAACACATCACACTCGATGACCGCGGACACTCGCTGTCAAAACGCTGGCGTGAGCAAGAGCGGCAGCAGCAGCGAGCGAAGTGATCTTCGTGCTGTCTACAACACGTAGAAAGATATGAGCCGTCTGCAGATAGCGTTCAAGATACGGCGCGGACGACCGTGCGCAACTGTGCAAAGTACGCAATCCTGCATCCCCGCTTTCCTCCCCCTCGCGCGCCAGGTTGAGCCGCCATAGTCAGTTCCCCGTACGCGCGCTGCGCGAAATACGCACTTGGTACCGGAGCACAACGCCGCCCATCCCCTATGGCCTTTCGCGCGACGGGAGACGACGCGCGTGTGCTCTCCACTTTCCTCCCTCGCGCGCGCCAGGTTGAGCCGCGATCGCCCAGTCCCCTCGCGTGCTTTCATTCGCACGTGCATCATATAGCTCGAGGCGATGGTGTTATCGCCCTTGGACTTTGTACCGAACGTCGCGGTGATGGCGACACCGATGGCGAAAATGCGCCTGGAGTGTCCATACAATTGCTATCGCAATAAAAGAAGAGAGCGCTGGCACGAAGAAGGACTAAGGCATGTTCACATCCCGACAGGGACCTGGGCAACGTAGGCGCGTATTAATGTGAGGAGGAGTGCTGAGCAGTAATCAAGTTATAAGTCGTCCCATCGCTCGACATGGTCGCATCTAATAGCACGAATAACAACAGTATTGTTTAAATGGTTCATTGTTCAGCTCGACGCTCGCTTCCAGAATGTAGCGTGCAAAGGAAGCTTGCTTAACGCTACTTTGAGGGAGCCTTCCCAAACGTGCGTGCTTCTTCTTAGGAATCAAAGGTCAACCACAAATCCTGCATGATCAAAGAACAAAAAAAAGAAACAAAGAAAGACATGCGACGCGAAAGAAGGTGCGGTCGATGAACATGGTATAGGTGTTTATATATATTGCAATTCGGGTTCATTCAAGATGATGCAATGTTGAATAATTGCATATTATATTTGCGTTACTTGTCTTAGTTTCTTCGTTCCAGTGTCAGACCTTACTTTCTTTCCAGATGCTCTATTAATTTTATTTATGTCCAATTTTTTTCATTCGCGTTCGTTTCTTCTTTCTTTAAGGCGAAGTTCTTAGCTGACTTTACACGGGATTCGCGTATCTGGGATTTCGTTATCTTGTACCTAATTCCAAAAAAAAAGATTGACTTGTAGATTTAGTACTAACATGAAAATAGTATCAAATTACACATTTTCATGCGGAGAACATGTAGCAATAGTCATCAACTAAGAATATAGTCAAAATGAGCATAATTAGCTGCAAACAGGGCGCGGTGCGAGCGCCTGTTTAGCTGTCGCCCTCTGCCATGACACCACAAAGTTCCATCTAACTTAATTGTCCCTCCCTCCACTAGATGGCGCGGAGTGCCCGAGCTTGGAGGGGAAGAGAAATGGGGAAGAGAAATGCAGCCATGATGAAGCACAGAGCGCTATGGGGATACAATATGTACGAGGTCCTCCGAGGTATGTGGAAAGGTGTAATGGTTCCAGGACTTACTTTTGGAAATGCGGTTGTTTGCTATAAATCAGGGGTACAATCAGGACTCGACGGGAACCAAAGGTCAGTGGGTCGCCTTGCATTGGGCGCTCACGGGAAGACTACAAATGAAGCTGTGCAGGGTGATATGGGCTGGACTAGTTTTGAAGTGAGGGAAGCTCGCAGTAAAATTGAGTATGAAGAACCGCTGAGGAATATGGAAGAAAGTTAATGGGCTGGGAGAGTGTTCAGGTATCTGTACAGGAAAAACATTGATTCACAGTGGAGGAAAAGAACTAGGAAGCTTACCAGCAAGTATGCGGCCTGTAGGGTGGACAACACAGCAACAAAGAAGGTCAAGCGGAAAGTCAGAGAGGCCGAATTAATCTCATGGGTGGCGGCAATTGAAAAGAAACCTGCCATGAGTAACTACTTAAGAGGAAAAAACGAAATCAGGAAAGAAACCATTTATGATAACTCAAAGGGAAGCTCATTACTTTTCGAAGCGAGATCGGGATGCCTTATAACACGCACCTATAAAGCGAGATATAAGAAGGAAGAAGAAGCATGTGCTTGCTGTGGTAAAGCTAGGGAAACTACGGAGCATGTTTTATTAGAATGTGAAGACGTCTACCCAGCGGTCGATTTAGGCACCACTGGCCTCCTTGAAGCCCTTGGTTTCAGAGGGAGCAGTGGTAAAGCAAACATGTCCGCAATAGACATTAGTAAGAGGCGACTGGAGGATTGGTGGAAGAAAAGTAGGGAAACGACAAAAGACGGAGACGTACAAAAGCACAGTTCGCAATAGGGGATCAGAAAATTTGGGCGTGGTAGTTCATAGTGTTCTTTTTTCTTTTTTCATTGTTTAACCTACGTAGGATATTAGGCAGTATAGTAGCAAGAGCTTGGTGGCGCAACCCACCGCCCCGTTCCAAAGGGGACGCTCATAATATCCATCCATCCATCCACCCATGGAGGAACGGCCAACTTCTTAATAAATTCCTGCGTGACTGGCCGCTCAGGTCAATTTGCGTGTATTCGCGAGCTTCATTCGCGCTCGGAAAAACACTTTGCTGTAGCACGTATTGAGAAACAGAAAGCTGTATCGGGAGTATTTCATGTCGCTCTACAATTTTCTCATTGACACTTTTCATCTAATTATAATATTTCAGAAGTTCATTAACTCATTAAGACTAATTATCTAGTTAGGTGGAATGAAAAAAAAATAATTTGAATATCTCCAAGGTGACGGCAAACAACATTAACTTGATTCTGTCCAGCTACGTGGCATTCGCACATTTTTAATCTCTGGCTAAAGTTAGCTGGGACACCCTGTATACCCCGCTCCCACGTCCGTCAACCATGTGAAGTCGCGAAAGAAAACCGTGTCTTCGAAAAAAAAAAAATCTAAACGAAAAACGCGCAGAAATATAATGACAGCGAGGGACGAAGATCCCACCTGAACACCTCGTTTCTCAGGGGCATAATTAAACTATTCCGTACAGCCAGCCCTCTTTTCGGTGAGTACATCCGAAGGCAACGGTGGTACCGAGGTCAAGATCGCATGCACGATAGTCGGGCAATTAAAAAGCGACCCACTTCTAGTCTCCATTTGATGCAAGGCACTCTCCGCATACTGCACGAGGATGTGCCCGTACAAATTGCGCTCGTGTAAGCGGGTTGTCGAATGGCGCTCCCAGCCGTGCGTGCTCGAAATGTGCACCGAGACATTTAATGGATAATACACGACCAGCGCATGTGGGACGACCTAGAGTACGCTACTCAAGGAAGCCTTAGCGCAAAAGAAACGCGCGTGAGGCGGTCGCGCCTTGGATTGCCGAAGGAGTGGGACGGCTGGAGAGACTTAGCGGAGGTTGCGGAGGGGGCCTTGGAGAAACGGCCAGCTTCTTGATAAATGGCGCTCATATTTCGGAGAAGTGGGCGCTCGTTTTGCCACGACGTCCGGCTCCGAGCGTGCGTGCGGTGACTCAGCGAAATCTCTGCTCGCTCCATTAACGCACGCGAGCCACCGGCAGCCGCCGCCAGTCCGTGGGCTCCCCGTGCTGCTCATATTCCCCGAGCGGCGGCGGCAGCAGCGTTGCCGACGGTCGTTAGTTTCCATTAGCGTGCGCAAGCGGGACACTGCCGGCCGGCCGTCGTCCGGACGGCGATCGCCGGTCGGGGACTTTGGCCGCGAAATGGCTTGCCCGGCGTGCGAGTACGCCCGCACTCCTCTCCACCACAAGGGCGCCGGCGTTCTACGGCCGTTGTTGCAGTATAGACCTTGCGGTCGTCAAGCAACGGTGTTACTGTTTTTTTTTTTTTTAGAGGTCTTGTCGTTTAAAAATTTGGGCCGACTTTCTTATTGCGGACTTTCCCGTGAAATTATTTGCTATCGCTCCAGCATTCCAGCACGACGGATATCCTGACAACAATTTCTTCACATGTGGCCTCTTTGCTGGCTTTAGCGGTGAACGAATAACTTGAAGACGTGGCAACGTTGATGAGTCGCCTGTCTGGCTTTCCGTAGCTGAGTACGTGGCTACCGGTCCGAGCACGTGGTTGCCATTGCACGTCAAGAAAATCTAGCCGGTTGGAATCAATCCACGTATGTGAATTGATCAGCCCACGGAAGTAGCTTTGGCCTTTCGAATTTTATTAGTGGTCACACTATCCTTGGGCTTTGCCGTCAAATCTGGTTTATGGTACAGCCTGGTTAGAAACTGGAAAATGTACTAAATTAACGAGCAGTGTCCTGTGACAGTCATGTTCAAGATTATGGTTGCAAAGCATATGGTAACTTATCGCTTGTTCTTGCTACAGTTGACTGAGTTAAATAAGTAATTGAAAGCGCAACCACGTAAATGAGTTCCACTAAACTGGCATGACACATTATTCGCCGAAAATATGTCGTGCACCTAGCCACGTTCATGGCCGCATGCGTACGGGAGACGATGTTAGAACCATTGAAAAATACTATGTTGTGCCACCAGCACATCCCGTATATCACGGATAATTCAAGCATGTTTTCAGGCATAATGGACCCTCTGGGCTGGAATTCTTCGACATAAGGTGGCCTGACAGCCCACAGGGTGATCTGACTGAGCTAGCTCGGATGCTCGGTTGCCACAGTCAGAAATTTGAATTTCTTTTTTCTTCTGAAGGTGGGAAGCTCGAATTCACCTCCCCCAGTACACTACATCTCCAGGCTTCGAGTGGCGCCTGACACCGGCAAAAACGCCGAGAGCACTAATCCAGGTACGCCCAAATTAGGAAGACCCACTAAGCTTCAACAAGACACTCCTTCACCAGAACAGGTATTGGCCTCCTTGGTGCAATACTGGGCCACTCCCTCCCAAATGTCTCATTCGGTTAACCAATAGCTCTCAGTCCCCAGCAGCTGCGGAGCACCTGACCAAGGCGGCGGTCAGGCCTGTAACGCAGCAGAGGGTGCTAAGAATCTCTGGACCCGGGCAGGCCGCCAACGGAAAATGACCCTTGCAACTTTTAACACCCGAACCCTCTCGAGTGAAGCTAGCCTAGCAAAGCTCTTTGAGGAACTATCAGGCATTGTTTGGGATATCATTGGCCTTAGTGAGGTTAGAAGAACTGGTGAGGCTTATACAGTGCTGACAAGTGGCCACGTACTCTGCTATAGAGGACTACCAGATAAGAAGCAGTTCGAAGTAGGATTCCTAATTCATAAGGACATAGCGGGCCACATTGACGAATTCTACAGCATTAATGAGAGGGTGGCTGTAGTCGCAATCAAACTAAATAAGACGTACAGATTAAAGGTAGTACACGCCTACGCTCCAATATCGAGTCACGATGATGATGAAGTAGATCAGTTTTATGAAGACGTTGAATTAATAATGCGAAAAATTCACACTCAGCATACTGTAGTCATGATCGACTTCAATGCAAAAGTGGGGGAAAAGCAGGCTGGTGAACAAGCAATTGGCAACTACGGCGTCGATTTTAGGAACATTCCAGGAGAGATGTTGATAGAATTCGGGGAAAAGAATGACCTGGGAATAATTAACACCTTCTTCAGTAAGCGTTGGAACAAAAAGTGGACCTGGAAAAGCCCTAATGGTGAAACAAAAAAATGAAATTGGTTTCATCCTTTCTGCTGATCCCAGCATAGTGCAGCATGTAGAAGTGTTAGGTAGGGTAAAGTGCTGTGATCGTAGGTTAGTGAGGGCTTGGATTCCCCTCAATTTGAAGACAGAAAGAGTAAAATAGGTCAAGAAGAAACAGGCCAATTTAAACGCAGTATAACGGTAAAAGCAGACCAATATAGGTTGGCACTTACAAACAAATATGCAACCTTCGAACAGAAAGATGAAGATGACATGCAGGCGATAAATGAAACTGTAACTAGGCTGGCTTCAGAAGCAGCACTTGAAGTGGCAGGTAAGACACCAATGCAACCAGTAGGCGAGAGAGAGAGAGAGAAAAAGAATGAAGAGGAAAGGCAGGGAGGTTAACCAGATATGAGTCTCCGGTTTGTTACCCTACACTGGGGATGGGAGATAGGTGTTAGAAAGATGACAGAGAGGAGAACGCTAAAAAAGGAAAAGAAGATAAACACACACACATGGAGACCCACATACAAAAGGCGTTCCAGTTAAAGTCGTTCACACAGGCCGGTAGATCGCAAAAAGCGCAATAGCGCTTGCACGGCCTTCTTCTGTGACGGTAAGTCCTTTCGATGTTGTAGAATTCTTCTTTTTTTTTTTTTGGATAGTGGTTGGTCGTCCAGTTGGTCAAGTTCGTGGCGAAGGCATTCCCTCTGTGGACTGTACTGCGGGCAGGCGCACAAAATATGGCCAATTGATTCTTCATGGCCGCAGTGGTCACAGGTTGGGGTGTCGGTCATCCCTATGCGGAATGCATAGGCTTTGGTAAAGGCAACGCCCAACCAAAGTCGATATAAAAGCGTGGCGTCTCTACGGCGAAGCTGTGATGGCGCTCGAAGATATAATGTGGCATCAAGTGAGTACAGTCGCGTATTTCTTAAATGTGGCTCATTCCATTGCGACGCGGTGCACTGCCGAGCAAGTAGGCGGAGCTTCCGTGCTGCGTCATTTCTAGAAAGAGGAATTGGGACGTGGTGCTCCTCAGTATGGGCTTAGCGGGCAGCTTGATCCGCCCGTTCATTGCCGATAATCCCGCAGTGACTTGGAAGCCTCTGGAAAGTTATTTCATGGCCTGCATCACTTATATGGTGTAACGTCTCTGTAATATGGAATATTAGATGTTCTTGCGGTCCGCATCGTAAAGGTGACAGTAGAGACTGCAGTGCCGCCTTCGAATCGCAGAATATCGTCCACTTGTGTGGCGGTTCATCACCAACGTGATGAAGGGCAGAAAAGAGCGCTGGAGCTCTGCTGCCGTCGATGTTGTCGCGTGGGTCGTCTTAAATTTTATTGTTGTAGCTTTCGCTGGTATGATGATTGCCGCCGCGGAGCTGCTTGGAAGGACAGATCCATCAGTGTAAATATGCGTAGAGTCACGGTAGTTCTCGTACAAATATAGTAGCGTGAGCTGTCTAAGGGCTGGTGATGATAGATCAGCTTCCTCAAGCTCTCTAAGTAACAAAGCACCTCATAAAGAAACGACAAAGAATGAAAGTGTCCTGCTCAAGAGATAAGATAGAATTGGTGGAACTGTCAAAACTGATCAACAAAGCGAAAATAAGTGATATTCGAAACTATAACATGAGAAAGACTGAAGAAGCCGTAAATGATGGACGCAGCCTAAAATCAGTGAGAAGGAAACTTGGCATAGGACAAACCAAGATGTATGCACTGAAAGATAAGCACGGTAATATCATCAGCAATCTCGAAAATATAGTAAAAGCAGCGGAAGAATTGTATAATGACTTGTACAGTACCCAGAGGAGTCAGGATACCCCCATTCGAAGCAGCAATGAACAGGAAGCAGAAACATCTCCTATAACTAGCGATGAGGTCAGAAGGACCTTGCAAGACATGAAATGGGGAAGAGCGGCAGGAGAAGATGAAATTACAGTCAATTCAATCAAAGATGGAGGAGATATAATGCTTGGAAAACTGGCGGCTCTCTATACGAAGTGTCTATCGACTGCAAGGGTCCCAGAAAACTGGAAGAATGCAAACATTATACTAATCCCCAAAAAGGGAGACGTTAAAGAATTGAAAAATTATAGGCCCATTAGCTTACTCAAAATATTATATAAAATGTTCACCAAGATGCTTTCCAATAGAATAAAGGAAACACTGGACTTTAGATAACCAAGGGAACAGGCTGGCTTCAGGAAGGGGTACTCTACAATGGATCACATCCATGCCATTAATTAGGTAATCGAGAAATCTGCAGAGTAAAATCAGCCTCTATATATGGCATTCATAGATTACGAAAAGGCATTTGATTCAGTGGAGATACCAGCAGTCATAGAGACATTACGTAATCAAGAAGTACAGACCGCTTACGTAAATAGCTTGGAAAATATCTACAGAGGTTCCACAGCTACCTTAATTCTATACAGAAAGAGCAGGAAGATACTTATAACGAAATGGGTCAAACAAGGAGACAGAATCGCTCCAATGCTATTCACTGCGTGCTTGGAAGAAGTCTTCGAGCTATTAAACTGGGAAGGCTTAGGAGTAAGAATCAACGGCGAATATCTCAGCAGCCTTCCGTTTGCAGATGACATTGTCCTGTTCAGCGACACCAGAGATGAGTTACAACAAATGATTGAGGACCTTAACAGTGAAAGTGCAACAGTGGAGTCGAAGATTAATATGCAGAAGACAAAGATAATGATAAATAGCCGGGCAAGGAAACAAGAGTTCAGGATCACCAGTAAGCTTCTAGAGTTTGTGAAGGAGTACGTTTACCTAGTTCAATTACTCACAGGGGACCCTGATCATGAACGAAAATTTACCGAAAAATTGGCTGGAGCGCATTTGACAGTCATTGCCAGGTCTTGACTGGAAGCTTACCATTATCATTAAAAATTAAGGTGTACAATCAATGCATTCTCCCGGTACAGACATATCGGGCAGAAACTTGGAGACTGACAAAGAAGCTCGAAAACAAGTTAAGGAACGTGCAAAGAGCGATAGAACAAAGAATGTTAGGCGTAACGTTAAGGAGACAGAAGAGAGTGGTGTTGATCAGTGAGCAAATAGGGATAGCCGATATTCTAATTGACATTAAGAGAAAGAAATAGAGCTGGGCAGGTCTGTAATGCGTAGGTTAGATAACCGATGAACCGTTATAGTTACAGAATGGGTGCCAAGAGAAGGGAAGCACAGTCGAGGACGGCAGAAGACTAGGTGGGGTGATTCGCAGGTGCTAGTTGGAATAGGTTGGCGCAGGACATGGGTAACTGGAAATCGCAGGGTGAGGCCTTTGCCCTGCAGTGGGCATAGAATAGGCTGATTGTGATGATTATGCCAGTATTTTCTAACATACGCCTGTTCTGTGCTTCAATTATATTCTTATTTTTGCTTACTATTATTAGAAAGCTACACTGGTAAATATGATCGCATGTACACTGGACACCGTCAGCGCTACAGAATCTCTGATTGTGCAGTAACGTTTAGATTCCCGTGACCTAATTGTCCACCATAATGGTGGTGGCGCGAGCTCGTGACAAAAGCCCTTGGCAGACTGAAAAAACGTGTTCCATCGACAGTTGCACATGCCTAAAAGAAGCTCACAGTGCCGCTCTACTTTATATATAGAGCGCGAACCCAAGCGCACTCACAAGAGCATCCACTATGGTCAACCGGCGCTGGCCAAGAGGCAATACAACTGTTTGAGCGCAACTAAAACGTACTAATGCCTTTTGGTTGGGATGACACGAAAATGGCACGGCTTCTTGAGCGATAACAGACGTGCGCCTAATATTATCGCCTGCTTTAGCCCGGAACGTTCAGTCAAATCCAATCCGTGGCCACGCATGTTGCGAGTAGGTCACACGCTGCCACGTCTAATACCCCTGTCAAGCGGGCAAGTTAAGTGCACTTACGGGGAGTGCACTTCGGGACCTTGAGTCACACTTTAGGCAACGCGCTTCTTAACGGGAAAACAGAGTGCACTCGCAGTAAAAAAAAAAAATGGCGACAGACTAAGAGCGCGTTCTTAAAGATGTATATTAACAAGAGAAAGCTGCTAAAAAGCGATTGTTTTAAGTAGAATTATATATAAAAGCAAACTTCATCTATTTGTCTCAACAAAAAACGAAGATGTCTTTATTATAAGTGTGTTGCAAGTCAATGCTGGCCAAGACGAATGCCTAGCCAATCCAAAACAACACGGCGGCGTGCGGCTGTTGATCCTGCTCATGATCCTGCTAGAACAGAATATGAGCCAGTATATATGAGCAAAGACCGCGAGTTCGATATTTAGCTACACTGCAAAATGCCACGCACACGGCTCAAAGCACGACTAGCGTGGTCAGCACGCTTTCACACCAAAATAAACACGAACTGAATGAACATGGCGGCGCCGCAGTGCCGCATCATTCTGGCGCCGTTAGTTGCGTACATGATAAATTCGTTTCTTTATTGTGCTGTTTCGCTTCTCGCTAAACACAAATTATATTGTTAAAAGCTGTTCAATAACTGAAATGAACTTTTGTGTCCTTTTTCTATGCATTACATTTTGCGTCGTTGAAAGCGTTGGTGGCGAGGCTAGGCACTCCTTCAAACCGTTGGCGGCGAGGCTACGCACTCTGCCAGCAAAGTGCGTTCCGTGAACGTACTCAGACTTGAGTGCACTCATCTGAGAGTACACTCCGCTGCGACGTTAAGATTTGGGAAAGTGCACTTAAAAACCGAGTGCACTCGCCGTAAGTGCACTTAAATTGCCCGCTTGACAGGGGTATAACATGCCGGTGCCCAGTCATGCTAGGAGCTGGACAACTGTACAACCTCAAGTTGAGCGGTCAGTTTGCCGGCGGAAAATCACAGTATGTAGTACTGCTATGAACTATATCTGGGCTAGGCAAGCTGTGCATTAAGGCATTGCGGTTGTTGCTGCTGGTAGGCGAAGCTTCAGTGCAGATTGCTCATGGCTACGCGCAAGGTAAGTCAGTGTGAGAACGCTTTTACTTGCGATTGCGAGTTATAGCTACTTTTTGAAATGTTCCGTAAAACCTCTTATCTGAAGCTCTTATGTCGCATCTGGGCCTCTTAGATATGCACTAAGCTTGTGTTTTACTTGTGATAGCAAGTTAGACTCAAATTGTTTTCTCTAGCTCATGTTATCTTGTGTAAAGCATGCCACCTTTGTGTTGTGTGTGCCTAATCACGAAAAGAAAGATGCTGAAAAAGACGCAAAGGTGTGCACAAAAATCTCGGCAACAGCAGCAATCGTTCGTGTTGTGCATGCCAGATGACGCCACACAAATGCTTCATGATGAAGACGCGTAGTATGTGCTCTTTGCTATACCGCACGTTCGGCAACGTGTACCTGACGTCGCTATTGATTAGCAAGCGCACCGTATCAAGAGAGAACTGAACTTGCTATTGCAAGTCCTTCAGTCGCAGTTTTATGCAAAGACCCTGATCTTTTTTTTTCTCTCTGTCTTTTTTTATCACGCAGACAAGACAACAAACATGTCCCTTAAAGTGGTGTACCAAAGCCAATGGCTTTAATGGAATCCGCTGTCCTTTTATTCTCGGTGTCCTTCGTCCCTCAGCCAGCTTTCTTTCTTTCTCGGTATCGCGTAAGACAGGATTAGGACGAGGTGATCTTCTGCGTGCCGCAAAAGAGAAATTCTTGCAAAAGAAAGAGATAACGAAAAACGAAGATCACGAAAGTCTGGACAGTGAATGCGGTGTGTCGTGTTTCGTCAGGCCCTTTTTTTCAGCTGCTTCGCGTTACCACAGCGCGTAATCCGCAGTTCGTCACAATGTCCCATTTCTATCCCAAACTGCTTCTTCCTAGTTAAGAACCCTAGCCCGCTCCCCTGCAACAATGAATCTGATGGTGTTAAGGCTGTCCGGAACCGGTGCTTTCACTCGACGTTTCTTTCGCTATTTGTCTATTTGTCTATTGTAGTTTATTTTCTCCTCTCTCTCCTTTTGTCTCCATAACCGAAGCCCGTCCAAATACTCGCGAAGGATTACCCGTATTCCTGCAGTAATTTGCATTTAAAGTCGCTTGGCAAACTAACCAACGAGCGTCTTTCAAAGGCAGCGTCTATTTAGAGACGTCCCTGTGCGCGGCACTATGTGTGTGTGCTTGCGCCCATGAATAGATAAAAGGTCTTTCTCGTCGCGATGGAACTTTGCACGCAGATCGAACTGAACTAATAGTGTACTCCTGGCATTTGAACAAGGTTTCAGATTTGGTCACCGCCGGAAGAAGGATTTCGCACGTGACGTAAAAAAAAGGGGGAAAAAGAAGCAAGTGTTCTCGTTAATTACTTCCGAAAGCTCGCCTCGTGCTCGTTGCCAAGAGAGGATCCTCGGAATGGCTTCGCTAAGATGTCGTTAACCCGCCGTCGTTGCTCAAGGGCTATGGTGTTGGGCTGCTGAGCACGAGGTCGCGGGATTGAATCCCGGCAGCGGCGGCTGCGTTTCGATAGGGGCGAAATGCGAAAACACCCGTGTTAGATTCAGGTGCACGTTAAAGAACCCCAGGTGGTCGAAATTTCCGAGTCCTCTACTACGGCGTGCCTCATAATCAGAAAGTGGTTTTGGCACGTTAAACCCCATATTTTTTTTTTCAGATGTCATTATGTCCATATAAGCCGCTAACCTAATGACATGGAACGTTAGGTCGCTTTTGCTACGAACTAATTTCGGAGCCTGTTTATTGTTGCTCCCTCAGGTATTGTTATTGTTGCTTGTCATTATTGTTTATTTCTGGTTTTCGGCGGAGTGTACTACTCATTATGCTCTCACATCACGCGTTTGTTATTGCTACCTTAAATCCCGCCTGCTATGTTTCCGCAGCTCGTTCAGATTCGCATTTACTATGCATATATTTTTTCTCAAGGAGGTACGCTTTATGGGATTGTGTCACCATTTCCCTTAATTTACTTTCGTAATCATGACAGAAAAATGCGTATGGTGGTTTTTGACATTTTGTTCTTTCGTTTGCTTTTTTATTGTTGTTTTAGTAACGAATTTGGGACTTCGGGATAGCCGGATCTCACGCAGCATACCTCCCCATGTTTCTACGTCTAAAAAATAAATAAAAAAAAGACCTAGAGGTCAAGTGCCAGCCAAAATTTTGATATGCACGTTCGTAATGACGCGGACACGCTTCGTGACTTAGTCGAGACATGGCTGAAATGAGAAAGACACAGTCATATATATATTTTTTTTTCTTTTGTCCGAGCTGGAGCACCTCCGTCTTGTCTGTATTGTTACTTTTTCAAATTAGGAGCCAATATAATAGTCGGAAAGCTGCGGTCTGGGGCCCATCGGTCACTCACTACTCAAGGATGCGGCGTCAGAAAGTATGCTTGCTTATGCGAGTGCCTCACGCACCTTCTCTCTTTCCGAGTCTCTCATCGCGCGCGCGCTGCGTGCGCGCGCACCTGCTTGTTCTGACGTCCTTCCGAGAGGGCTGTCTTGACAACTCAGCTAAAAGCAGTCTACCTCGTGCCTTCATTCTTTCGCAGTGTAGTTGCGTTGTCTTTTGTTGCAGGTTCGGTCGCCGGCTGGCTGGCCGTTCATTTGTAGAAGGGTACAGTGGTCGTGGCGAAAAGAAGCTGGCGACGCTCAGCGAAATACTTAGCGCTAGGATTAGAGTCAAATGGAGACGGGAAAGAACGGAAGTAACTCGATCCGCGAGAGGGCGAAGCTCTGAAGAAGCGGTCATATATGACCGTGCCAGGGCGAACACGGCATTGTATCGGAACCTCCTGGGTGGAAATGCATCGCCGTGTTCCGTAGCAAATAGCCAATGCGAGGACGCCTGCCGGGGCGCAAGCCGCTCAGCCGGAATGCGGGCCGTCGAGGAATCGGCGAGGCGCGCTCGACGTGACCTGCAGCGGAGCAACACGTGGCCAAGATCACATCGGATGCTGCGGCAGATGGCCAGTCATTCAGGCGAGAGAGACTGAAAGGGAAGAGAAAAAGAACATTAACGGGGCCTCGCGTTGCGTTTCGCTTGACATTGGCCACGCTGCCGATGGAGGGAGAAGGTGACGTGGAGTAGAGTGATTTCTTTCAACAGGAGGGGGGCCACTTTTGCAATTCTCAACGTGCCTCGCCGTAAGGGAGACAAATGCTTGGCGCCTTCAGTTTTTCAACTGGGCGGAGATCTTATTGTCCGGACGCCCTATATTTTTCTACACTATTGCTTACTTTAGAGTTGGTCTTCTTCCTTTCCCATTCACCTGTCTTTTCGTCTTGTTTTACTATAGTTTACTATTTCCTGACTTACTTTATGCCCGCCTCTCATCCCGTCTGATCTCGTTTCGTTCTTGTTTCATTTGGCTTTGTTCTATTTTATTTTATTTTTGTTGTTTTTTCTCTACTGTTTTGTTCTTTATCTTTTTTCATTTCGCCACTTCTTTCTATCCTCGTAGGATCAGCGTACCATAGGGGGAAGTGTATATCATCTAAATAACCGATGATTTAAAGAAAGCGTGATCCCTCACTGCGGTCGTAAATTTTGGTAATCAGAAAGAAATTAGTTCCTAAACTTGCGGAGGAGAAGTCCACCACAGAAAGTTGAAACATTATTCAGTGTGGTGTCGCTTAGCCACGGGCGCGCTCAAATCACTTTAGATTTTTCGGAGATGTTCTTCCTCATATCACCGCCGAAATGCACAAGCTCATTTACTGGCCACTTGAGCGTCGCACGGTTACACCATGCGAGTGTAGAGGTCGTGCTCGATAACTCGGGCTTGATTCTGACTACCGAAGGCTCCGTATCGAGCATACAGGTCTCACCGCATGGCCGTCTTTACATTCCTCTCAGTCGCAATGTAACAGCTGCGGCAGGACATCCAACGCGCTACGTCGTTCTCAACAGCGCCCGGGGCTGAGCATTTCGCTCAGCCAGAAACCCGCGGCGAGAAATAATCAAGATTTGTCTGACTGCCAGACGTCCCGGAGAACATGGCACATACCGTATAAACCGGAATACAAGTCGAGATGTTTTCTTCAAAAGAACCAGGCTGAAGTTACCCCTCGTATTATACTATAGCGGTCTCCAGCAGAATGTGAGTCGTCTAAGGAACGCTCATCGCCGTATGGAGACGCAACAGAGCGCAGGCAGGTCAGCTTTCATAATGAGTTCAGCGAGAGTTTCGTGGGTTCAGCGATAGCAGTGGCGGACTGAACATGTCCGCAATAGAGGTTAGTAAGAGGCGATCGGAAGTTTGGTGGCAGAGAAGTAGGGAGATCACGAACAACGCAGGCGCACAAAAACAAATTTCCCAATAATGGTTCAGAAAATTTGACACTGGGAATTCTGTGGGGCTTTTTTAAAAGATACGTAGGACAGTAGGCAAAATAATGACAAGAGCTTGGTGGCGCAACCCACCACCCCGTTTCAAAGCGGACGTTCACAGCATCCATCCATCCGCGGCACTGGCGGCGCCGGCCATGTGGGGGAAAGTGAAGATAATGCTACAGAAATTCTTATCATTGTCTGCTAATGCGTAAGCATTCTTTAGCTCGGCTGTTTGCGTTTGCCTACTTATTTAGCTAGCCTATGCAGGTCCACCCATCGCTACTGATCATCTACTGTTACACTGTTGTAACAATTACATCTGTTCATTTGACCAACAATAAATTTATTTTGCAGATATATCGTATTAAATGAGCCGAAACGCAGTCACAACCGTTTTGTGATGTGCGTGTGTGTGTGTGCGTGTGTGTGCGTGCGTGTGTGTGCGTGCGTGCGCGCGTGTGTGTGTGTGTGTGTGTGTGTGTGTGTGTGTGTGTGTGTGTGTGCGTGTGTGCGTGTGTGCGTGCGTGCGTGCGTGTGTGTGTGTGTGTGTTTCTTTAATATTTATGTATTTATTTATTTTTTTCCACACCACTGCTTTCTTATTCTTTCTTTTTTTCTTTTTTAGGGGGGGGGGGAGTCGTCACCGGTGACGGAGACGTTACCAATTACGTTTTATTTTTATTTTTTTTAAGTCTACCAATCATTTACTATCGCACTATTATCGCATCAACAAATCAGCTATTCTATCCTCTTTTATAAACTGCAATCGCAAAGCAGGCCTCTTTGCATGCACATCAGTAATGCGAAAAGTAAGCTTTCAACGCAAGTTTTCAACTATCGTTGAAAACTTGCGTTTTCAACTCTCGTTATCCCCCTGTTCAAGGGGGATAACGAGAACGGTCATCTGTCTTTTTTTTTCATTTTCCAGTCTTTTCTTATCGATTCTAAAGCTACCAATCATCTACATCAACACTTTTTTAACGATAAAATGTCTTAACTTCGCCAACTATGCATTTATTTTGCTGTTAAAGGGTATGACACGTTTCGCCTTACAGGCATAATTTGCGGGGTACTCACCAAAGAATGCTTGCGCATTAAAAAGTACCACAAAGCTCCCCTTCGCTCATCTTCCGGCAGCGGCGGCGGCATTGCACTAGCCTATCTACAATGCCTGAATCAAGCCTTCCGTTTCACTTTGTGCAGACATTCAATAAAAACCATCTCGTTTTTCGACTCTTCATGCACTCAGACACAGCTCCGCTGTATATTGATTCCAAGTCGTTGGATCTGCTGCATAGTTTTTTTTTTTTTTTTTTTTTTATGTGGAGTGGCAAAACACTCGTGTACTTACATTGAGGCACATATTAAAGAACCTCATGTTGTAAAATGTTAATTAAATTTTCACCTCATGTGGTCAAAATTTCAACCTGAGTCCTTCACCATAGCGCCCCACGTAACCCACTGTGTTAAACTCCAGAATTTAATTTATTTGAGCCTAACTGCACATTCGTTGCTTTAATTTATTCTACACGACAGTAGAAGTACGCGACGCAAAAATCTTTCTTGGCAGCAGTCTTTTCCATTTTTTAAAACTTCTCCTTTTTTTGTGTGTGTGACAAAGGCGCTCAATTCTGGCGTGAGTCCTCGCGTAAGGAAAATGCCATGAATTTCGATATCGGTGCTTTTTCGCTATTACGAAAAAAACGGGGGATTTCTTTTTTTACGCAGCGTTTCAGCTTTGCGCCTTTTTTTCTATTGCCATCTCGACGGCAGCCTTTGAAGCGGCTGAGGATACGTTTCCAGTGGTGTTTCTTTTTTTGTGTGTGTAGTTATTCAATTTCGAGAAAATAAACCAGGGACGCGAAGCTGCTATCCACAGAACTTTTCCTCTGTTCGAAAGAGAGGCGCAAAGTACGTGAGAATAATTTATGATGCAAATTTTCCACTGAGACGGCGAATTTTGATCACAGAGTAAAAAGATGCGTCAGCAATTGAGCAGCACGAAGTCTCGGGACGCCCAGCTGTCGTTCGAACCAACAGCGGCGTACGTCGCCTACGCGCCCTCATAAAATTTCGCTTGTGTCACAGTCAGATAACGCGCGACCTTTCTGTCCGAATTGGTTTTCCTTGCGAGGCAAGTGGCCACTATGCAGCTTGGTGAAGAAGCACTACGGTGTTGACAGTTCTCGCAGAAAAGACGATACTCTGGAAATGACAAACTCCGATCATTTCGGCAAGGACAAATGTATTCTGAAGGAAGTCCGCTGGGATGGGATACACCCTTCTCCTTTTGGGACGCTCTTCGTCAACACACTTCGACTGCACGCGAAAATGCTGGTTACATCCTAAATCGCTACGCCTAGCGTGCGTATACGTGCGTTCGTCGCGTGGGTGTCGGGAGCCAATTTTGACTCGACACGACGCTGGTGCCATTTTCATACGCTCCTCCTTTTTCACTTTTATGCCACGTCTTATGCTGCCGTAGATTCCTTCCTGTGGTTTCTGTGGTGGATTCCTTTGCGGCCGTATGTGCTAGAGTGGTGCCAAAAACATAGGCCTTCTCCAGGTTTTGTTTGTCTCTTGTCTTTCTTTTTCTTTAGCTTGAGCATGTCATGAAACGAAAGCAAACACACACACTTCGCCTGGCTGAATGTGCCTTCTTTGCGTAACCACGTATGTGAAAAACGGGAGGTTTGACTATATATATATATATATATATATATATATATATATATATATATATATATATATATATATATATATATATAAAAGCAAAATTGTGTATATAGGCGCAGCGTGTTATTAAGCATGAAGTATCTACAGAGAGCGACAGACAGGTATTACAGACCTATGCCGGTCTCGATTGGTAAGGGCATTATAATTAAAGCTAATATATTACATGTAAAGTCACAAAACTGCACAATGGATTATGAGGAATGCCGCAGTAAGTGGAGGGCTCCGGCCTATGTTTTGACCACCTGAGTATCCTTAACTTGCACAAAAAAAAATGACACGCGAATGTTTTGCAGACCACCCGCGTCGAACTGTGACTGCGGGGAATCGATCCCACGACCTCGGACTCCGCAGCGCAACGCCTAAGCCACCAGGGTGGGTGGAGTGTTATAATGCAAACACTATTTTGCAGCATCGTCTGAGCCGCGAAACGAACCTTCCACCTATCCATATTCGGGTAGCGTGGTACCGCGGATTATTAATTTATGGATGCCAATATTTTGAAACCAGAAATTAGAAAAAAAAACGACGCCAGACAGCTATTAAAATGGCAAATGCTGCACCTGCTCAATCATATTCACTCCGTAATAAATTTAACAGACCAAAGAAATTCTATGGTAGCATTTAGAAAGAGAAAGCAATGTCAGTTTCTGTGTTCCCACACAAGACTACATTTACGTTTTACATCTGCATTTACGCAGAAACATTTATAAGCCACTTTTTGACGTGATTCGCAGATGTTTGTCTCGTTTTCTCCTCGTCTTTTCCCGTGTACCAACATACAATATGTATTAGCCAACCGATGTTGCATTCATAATACATGAGGGCTCTGTGAAAAGCTCTCTTCTGTTTCTTTTTTTTTTTTTAAGCACGAACATGTTGATATCAAGTGGCGCTTTAATGTTGCTTTGAGTAGGTATGATACATGATGTTTCTGCGACTTCATGAATTAAAACGGGCTGTCTGCAACTGACGCTGCTGTGTTGTGGGCGTAGTGGCCCTAACAGCCTAGCCAGGTGACCGCTTGTGTAACGTTTTGTCAACGAGCCAATGAATGTGTTGCTGTAAAGATTGCAAACTTAAAAAAAAAATGAGCGATGAACAGGCTAACGTTTTGTGTTTGCGCGCAGTGGCTTCGCTTCTGCTGACAAACGCTTTACGCTGAAAATAAAAAGCCAAATTTTTCTGTAAGACAGCATTGATTGATTGATTGATTGATTGATTGATTGATTGATTGATTGATTGATTGATTGATTGATTGATTGATTGATTGATTGATTGATTGATTGATTGATTGACAGTAACATCCAAAAGCACCTTTGAGAAACTCCCTAGTGGAACACTCCGGATTAGATACCTGATATATTTTTCTTTTTCGTTTTAACCATTTTTTAGATACCGGAACGTATTTTTTTTTTTTTTGACACATTCCGCGCCATAGTAATACGATCGCTGTGGTGAGGAATCGAATTCTCGATCTGGCACTCAACGGCAGAGAGCCATAACCACTGAGAAGAGAACATTAAGTTCTATTTTGATAAATGCGGCAGCCGCGACCGGCAAGTTTATTGTCATGCCTAGTGCGGCAGAACATTCATCATACTGAGTTGAGCATGCAAACCGCTTGCGAGAGAGTTGTCAGTCGTGTCCCCGTCTCATAATGAGCTCACAAAAAGGAGCATAGCGTATTCGGGTTAACCGAAAGGCGCGCTTCTCAAGCGCGCATGACAGGCACAAAGGGAGATATGAGTTGCGTAGTTATGTGCCACAAGGCTACGTGTCAGCTTTCGCCGATGATGTCGCAACTAGAAATAAGGCTGAAAGAGATTGCTCTTGATCCTCCATCGCTGAAGGCCCTTGCGTCACTCGAAGAACTGGGAAAGCGAACTGCATTGACGTGGTGTATCAGCGCACAAAACGAGCGACAAAGGCAAGAAAGAAAGGCTGCGACTAGCGTTGTTCACGAGCGATGAAGTTCTTTAGAAACCAAAGAAACAATACATACAATTTCGAGGTTGAGCGTTCGCACTAAGTCATAAGGAATTGCAAAAGATTTCAGCTTCACATCTTTCCTTCTGCAAATATAAACGAAGGTGATGTATTTTCCTCGCCTATTGTGCCTTTATAGGCGAGACTATTGGCAATATGATGTGCCAGGTTTTGGGAGGAACACTATTTCGTCAAGAACTGTTGACCATTGTCTTTCGGCGTGTTGATTCCCCGGAAAAATGCAGGAGAGTGAACTGCGCACGCGTTTAGTTTGAATACGCGTAACATATTGACTCTGTATGGTAAAGGAACACTAAAGAACAACAGTGAATGAGAACAGTGAACACGGGCACACACTGCCACTCTTGAAGGGAGCTGACTGAGTCTGTGTCTCCGTGTGACCTGGCTACGTTACAGCAGCTTAGAAATATTACCCAACGCAGTAGACTAGGGGCTATGGCGTTGCGCCACTGAACTCGAGGTGGCCGGTTCGATCACGGCCGCGGCGGCCGCATACCGACGTGTCCGAAGAAAAACAAAACGCTCGCGTAACTAGATTTGGG
Organism: Dermacentor andersoni; assembly: GCF_023375885.2. Classification (NCBI taxonomy): domain Eukaryota; kingdom Metazoa; phylum Arthropoda; class Arachnida; order Ixodida; family Ixodidae; genus Dermacentor; species Dermacentor andersoni. The sequence goes on from NC_092814.1 coordinate 197,848,263, forward strand.
CGCACTTTAAATAACTCCTAGTGGTCAAAATTATTCCGGAGTCCCCCGCTACAGCTTGCCTCATGATAAGGTCATGCTTTTGGCAAGCGAAACCCCAGAATTTAATTAACGGATGGAAAGGTTGAGCTTCTATGTTTCAACCTGCATTCGGCCTTCGTAGTTGGGGTCAAATAGTGCCAATATAGGGTATGGTTATTCGTTATGAGACTGCAGTGCGCACAACTAGACACAAGGCAAATGTGACACACACATCGCTTGCGTCTTACATTTGCCTCGTGCTTCGTTTGTTGTGCGCACTGCAGTCTCACAATGAATAGCGCTACCAACTGGTCGAACTTTCGGTACTTTTACAGCACACGCATGGTGTTGAAAAAGAAACGACATCTTCGCAATAATGTGTACAGCGGTGTGGCGTCTCTTCACAGGCAGACCGCTTTCCGCGCATCTCCTGCACGCAATAAAGTGAGCAGCGTAGCGTGCGCGCAGCGCATTATCCGCGCGATGCACGAAATGCATTCACGTACTCGAAGAGTCATTTAAAACTGCCTGATAATTCCATTTCTTAATGAAAAGTTTGTCGACGCTTAGAACGCAGCGTCGGCAAATTTATTTAGTGATTTTTCATGCACAATCACCACGGTGAAAATATTAAACGCTTCAATACTTACCCGCGTGAACGGTCTTTTGTCTTCATTTTTTTCTATTCAAACGGATGCAGCCAATGCTGGGGAAAAAAATGGACGAAGTTTGCTGGCGTGACTGGCTGGTCTGGCAAGCTCTGGTCTCGACAATACATTGACCAGCGCGTTCGTCGGGTAGCGTACCGCATATATAGCACTTTCAGACTGCCGAGAATGCGCATGCTGTGCTTGCGGTACGTGTAGTGGGCGTAAAAATTTCACAAACGGCAGAATCTAAGAAAACGTTTAACTCTGGAGGAGCGGAAACATTCCGCTTTCCAGACCTCGCGTTCCGTGACTTTTTTTTTTTTTTTTTTACTCCGAATGTATGCCCCGTCTAGCATCGATTTCGCCACAGTGCCGTGGAATAGGATAGAGGCAAAACGTGTGCCCGGCTCTGGATATAGCTTCTGGATCACGGAAGCTTCTGCACTGCGGCAGTAAGAAACTGGATATGCTACAAACCTAACATGATGAACGTCTCAGTGTGGCCACTATACACCCTTGAACACGCAGCTTGAATACTCTGTTCGAGTTACTGTAACTTCAAATTACTGTTTTGAGTCAGTATGGTGCACATAACGTAATTACTTTATGGTGTCAATTGAGTAAGTTACTTGAGGAATCGGGGCAAGTGAGTCACATTTGCTGACCGACCAGCGCCTTCGACAGTGCAGCTCAGCTTCACGCCAAAAGCGTGCGCACTTGTTTAGCCTCCGCTCCTCTTCGGTCGGTTATTCGGGGGGCTACATTTTTATCGTAGACAGATCAGTCAGCTGTATTGAGAGCTTAATTAGGTGCGGTAACTATACATTGATTACAGCAACCTATTTTCTCAATATTTGTTTTCATTTTTTTTATTATGTGAGCGTTACACCTGCCTAATTAGAGGCTTTACTGACAGGCACTGGGGTTCTCCCAGTGCCTGAATCTTTATCGATTCGTGCGGAGAAAACCTCTCACTATCTCTTACTTGCAGCAGTTCCTATTGTGTTTGCACGAGGAAATAATATTTTTTCCAAAGAAAGATTGTTCAGCCATGCCATACGCCTGGAGTTCCGTCGTGTGTCATGGCGTAGTATGCGTATGAAGTAAGGAGCTCCTTTTCAGAGATAGCTGCGAGGCAGGCAGCGCATTAACTAGAGAATATTATTTCCCTCAAAGCCTTAATCCAGACAGCTCTAACCATGTCTAATCTAACCATGCGCTGAAACGCGGCGTGAGCTCAAGAGGATTTGCTCCGTGGCCACCTGCTGACGTATACCACCGGGACCACTGTGATAGCGCGGATGGCGCCGACTTCCGTAGCCATTAAGGCGAACGAACGGTCAGTGCATTAGGTGCGTGCCCGTAGGGGAAGGAGAGCTTCGCGGTGTTAATTGTATCGCCGGTCAGGACACCAGCACGAACACAGCTATTTGAGAAGTAGGCTGAATGTTCCTGATTGTATAGAACGGTTGTTGCGCTCCGCTCTTCGGGAAAAATTCTTGGTAAAAATGACAAGCTTGCTGCGCAGTCGCTACAGCCACCCGTTTCTTAAATACATTCGCGACATTATTAATGTGCAAATGCTCAACGGTTTCAATAAGATCCGGATAGGTATTGCAATTCGATTCGTTTTCGGTTCGACAATTTAATGTTCAACGCTTTTGTACAGTCGATCTGGCCAAATATTAGGCGAGCGACAATTACTGAAGTCCCTACGACGCCAGGGACCAGGTATGATAGCTGCATATAGTGGAAATGTTCGAGTGCCCATTGCTTACCTATTCCTAATACTTTACAGAGAAGCTGTTCAGAGCTACTTTCCCCACTATCGTGTCCACGTGTAGAACGAAATCCCGAAGATAGTGCGATGCCAGGCCGACCCGCGGCGGAGGTGATGCAGGCGTTAAGAACTACCCATACGTGGGCCGATCCCGAAGATAGTGCAATGCCGTGCCGACCCGCGGCGGAGGTGCAATTCGCCATTAAGGGGCCCACATACACAGCTTCGCTGGTTATCCTTCTTCACAGAGTGGAAGGGCACGGAGTTTTTTGTTCCGAGGGATGGTGTATTTTCTGCCGCAGGTTGTATTATTGCTTCTCGGGAGAAGCCGCGAACGTGTGCAGGAGTTAATTCTTGAAGGAGATGGCTTGTTTCGAGACTACCCACCGGAATTCTATATTTGAAAATTTAAAGACGTTAATTAATTACTTGATAGATTACGATAGGGAGGAACAGAAATGTTGTCCACACCGTTTTCTGCATTGCACTGATATAGAGCGCATTATGTTCACAAGAAGAAAAAGTCAAATAAAGCTTTACGCAACCACTTTGTAACCACACCGGCCTGCTCGCTTAAAAAGTCGAAACGTTAGGTACTCACGTTCACAATTAAATGTAAACATTGCCGTAACGCTCAGTCAGTAGTGGACATAAGCCACGTATGTTGGCAGATTTAGAGCCACGAATAATCGCCTTTTTGATATACTCATCTTCTTTATAAGTAATTCGAAATTCGAAGTTCCTAAGCCTTGCACGCCTTCACGGACCAGTTCTTCAGTTGTTCCTGCAAAATATGTCCTCTGCAATGAATGCCCGCGTTATTTTCCCCTAAAAGACGACGACAGAGGTTACAAGCAAGCCCAAACAGCGCTTTATTTTTTTTTTTAAAGAACAACCCAGCACTGTGGCGCTGGGATAAAAATTCGATGCACTGTGTAGGCCTGGGAAATTGTTTTACGCCTTGTTTTATCCCCGCTTCCCTCATTTCCTCTTTTCTTACCTCCGTATTCTAGGCTCTCTTCTTTTTATTTTATTTCTTCTTGCCTCATCATCGTAGCAACACTCGTCTGTCTACCTTGTCTCTATTCTACTTTTCTTATATTCCCTGTGCTCGTGAAAGCGAACGCTCTGCGCGAGTCTCCAGGCGCTACTGCGAGAGGCCATATATTTTAATACTGAGACCCAGGTTGCAAAACTCTGTGCTTTCCAATCGACAACGCAGCAGGTCTTGTTATTACGGGGCTGCTCAAAGGAGAACTGATGAAAGAAGTTAGAGCATGTGACATGAACTGATGATGATAAGTCGTGCGACGAGAGATAACGATTAGCGCATGGAGGCGGACTGTAGGCGGTCATGGCACGCGATCTTTGTTATTGGCACTCCTTACCTTTCTTTTTTCTTTATGTTATATAGAAGCTGCGAACATTACGCTAAGCAGCTTTAAGTAAATGCTTGGTCACTAATGGTAACACCGAGGCAACCGAATATCGTGATGGTGACGCAATGCCACAAAACACTTGTTTTATTATTATTATTATTATTATTATTATTATTATTATTATTATTATTATTATTATTATTATTATTATTATTATTATTATTATTATCGTGTAACTTTTCTGTTTCGCTCTCTTTTTTTTCTTCATTACTTTATTGCTCTATACTTAAGCGTATGAGAAGTTTTTCACAGTTCGACCCTCAGAGTGTTTTAACACATATCGGACCTTGGCGGCGGCGGCGCCGATGTTTTCGGCGGATTTAGCCCTGGCAGTCGAAGCCAGCAATTAATTGCTCGGCCTGCTGCGCCTTTTCCTAAGTGTTACATTTCGTCACCGCACGTGTGAAAGTCTACTGTCGCGAAGCAACGCAAGAAGAAGGCGCGCTATTTCTCTTCGGATTATCTGGTGAACTTCTGGGAACACCAGACGTTGTACGCAACCGTGCAGAAATCCTCTTCTCATGGCAATAATTAGAACGTTTGACTCCGCAGTGTAACGCCGCCAGGACCACGTGAAATGCTGCGCACCGCTCAACTCGCCGCAACTTGCGCAGAGCGGGGAAGGCGCGTTCCCAGTCTCAAATGACCAAGTTGGCATGCACGCCGAACCCGTTCTGATTCCAAAACGTAGTGTGGCCAACGGGCGCGCTATAGCCTCTTCATCACGCAGTGCTCATGCGGTGGCATCCAGAGTTTTCGAAAATGAATGCGAATGACCTCCTCTATTAGCTGGGGGCAAACTTTTGGGGGGCTTGATGGCGCGGCACGTGCGGTAGAATTAACTATTTCATTTTCGGAAAGACCAACATGTGAGGAAACGTCTACGAAAACAACTGTTTGCCCCTATCGCACACGTATGCATGCATTGTATGGTTGAATTTGTTTTTAATTCTGTGGTTTTACGTGCCAAAACAACGATTTCATTATGAGGTACGCGCTAGTAGGGGACTCCGGTTTAATTTTGGCCACCTGGTGATCTTAACGTGCCTCCAATGCACGAGTCGCGGTCGTTTTTTGCATTTCGCCCCCATCGAAATGCCGCCGCCGCGGCCGGGATTCGATCCCGCGACCTGGTGCTTAGTAGCGCCGCACCACAGCCGCCAAGCCACCGCGGCGGGTCTTCGCGCTCTTAAAGAAACAATACAAAATTTTGTGCGCAGCAGCTGGGCCGCTGTTGTTTGCCGTGTCTCATCTATTCCAGTTAACCTCCCGGCCTTTCGTACCTCACTTCTCAAGGTGTCTCTGTTTGCTCAAGGTGTCTCTTTGTTTGTTTGATGTGAAGGCAATGTGAACTGCACGAGTTTTCTTGAATGAGCGCGTTGGTCTTCTCTTCGGCCGAAGGAGATTCTTGTCGCAGAGTCATACAATACTGCTGTACGAACACGAATTCTGAGCCCGATTCCATTCCTCTCGCCCGTTTACATGTACTACCGTGGCGTCGGAGTCACGATACGACTGGGTCGCTCGATCAAAGCACAAAAGCCGCGGCTAGCTCTATTTCGGGCTATTCTTCGTTCCGAAGGACGGGATCTTCGCTCCGTACTTGACCATTCGAGACCGCCTGAGCAACGCCACCATCGATCCTCCGATTCCGATGACTAAACTGCGTCCAGAGAAGCCCGTGCAGTGTGGTTCATGCTACGCTCGGGACGCATCGTGCACTCGGAGAAGTGAATGTGCGCTGTGCTCCTCCGCGACGGGTGAATCCGCGCCCACCCCAACCTGACGCAGGACGCCTGAAAGCAGTTCGTGGAGGAATAAAGCCGCGCGAGTCTCCCGGGAGTCTTTAGCGTAGTGGCTCGCCACTTCATCGCGTGTCACTTGTTTGCAGACGTTAAGAGAGCAGAAACATTACTCGCGCGGTCCCTCCACTGTTCTCTATATACGCTGGCTAACGTAGAAGCGAGGTTGCGGCGAATTCTGTCCAACTCGAACGCGCAACTACCTTCTGCTGCAAATCTCTCGGTGCCTGGGCACACCCGTAGCTCTGGCTGCGCTGCATGGGCTTTCTAAGATGAACTGCGTATAGTTGGCGCGGAACGCCCGTTCTCTGAGACTTCCCTCAAGGGCACACAGCCTTTCCCGGTTTGCCGCTCACTGACATTCGCCGGCCCAACAAGCACGGAACCGACCGTGCAGAGCGCATGCGCCGAGAAATGCTAGTCCACCAAGGATAAACCGCTACTGCGAACAGCCACCGCTGCCGCCATCGCCGCCTTACGGGGGCTCCCTCGTGAGCAACTAGCAGATGAAGAATGTGTGTAGGGCAGAAGAAATGTGACACGTACAATTGCCTCACATAGCGCGTAGGCTTAGCGGCAACCATTTGGGAAAAGCAGCCGACACCCCCATTTAAGAGCTCGAATTGGTCACGCGGGGGGTTGTGTTGATTTATGTTAAGCAGGGATACGACGGGTATACCTTGCATTTTGTTGCGATCGACAACGCCTACTAAGTGAAAATTAGCTAAGTCGGACTTCTCGTATAATACGTTGATGTCAGGAAAAAGATTCGGGCTTCAATTTTAGTTCTTTCTTTTTCTTTTTGGAGGGGGTCCGGGGGGAGAGGTGGATAGACTTTGTTGCACCTAGTCAATGAGCATGTACGTTAGAGTGATAACCATGCGTACATTTAGTTCATGACGTTAACTCCCCGGCAGGACCTTTGGTAATGTGCACTATGCGAGCACTGTCACTCGAAGTAAGCGTTTAATATAGTCGCGCAATTCAAGACAGACGAGGTTATCGGTAGAGTGCGGAGGTGTCGGCGTAGCTGAGCATGTGAGGGTGCGCTTTCTTTGGCGGCGGACTGAGCCTCTCCTGGTGCCCCGTTAGCGAGTTCATGGGCGAGCGTGTGGAGGGGCTCACATGATTCTCAGCTTTATGGGTGGCGTTTGGGTGTGCGGGGTTGGGGAGAAAAGGTGAAGCAGGGGGTGGGGAGAAAAGCAGAAGGAACAATAAAGATACGAAAACAAAGCACCGTCACAAGCTGGAAACGGAAAACGCGAAGTAACACTGTATGTACACCCTTGCAGTTATTTAAATAATATCGTACGAACGTCGACCGCATAGCATGTCAGCGCCTTATAACGTCGAGAAGCGGCGATAGCAGCGACATTATGCGCAAGCGCGAAAAGCAATTTCTCGTTCGAATGCCCGCTGGCTACGCTGTTCGCTTCAGGAGTGAACATGCCCTGCCTTTCTTATCCGCGAGGCCCCATCCTGCACAACCACTAATAGACAGGCCACGCATTTAAAAGTAGTTTCGGTCGTTGAATCTGCTCAATTCGATGCGAAGTATTTTTGACGAGTTCAATCCAGTTTTCTGTAAGGACTAACTGGCGACTATCTGGCCATTTTCGTGAGCTGATCTCGAAAATGGTGCATTCTGTAATGTCCCTGTGGTTACATGGTATGCACCACTAGTTATGTGCCACTCTTCAATGAAGCTCTTTGACACCACCTTGACTCGTTGGGTAATGTGGGCCGCTTTCTAGTGTGGTAGAAGCAGGTTGCGAATCGACGCTGCGCAAGTCCCACATGCTTCATGCGTATAGGCCACCTCGCCTCGAAGCTCTCTCAACGACAGGTGTGTGGTATACTGGTGGCTGGGAAAGAGAGGGAGAGAGAGGACGCGCGCACTCGCTGTTCGCTCTGCTCAAGGCGGAGGCTGGCCCGGCGCTGGGTGTGTGGCTTCAAAGCAGGGCGATAATCCAGACCGTGTTGCTGCCGCGCGTGTTCCAATTGCGCCGAGGGGGCGAACTGCTGACGATGCGAGAGACCATCCGTCGCTCTCCGGATTACGCAGCCCGAAGGTAGTGCTGTCTAAAAATATGGGCCGATCCCGAATAGCAATGGGTATGTGCCACTTTGTATGTACCGCTCTTAATATGTACTTCGATGCCAACTTTTGCCACCATTTATCACAACAACAACGAACAACAGCATGCGCTGTACAGCAGCAGCTGCAACGCCAGGGCGCCTGCAGGAGAGCGAGCTAAACGCGGTGCAGTGTTTATAAGAGCCCGACGGCGAACGCGCGCGGCGCCGCTGCCCAGAAATGACATGAAAATTATCGTGCGTCCCAAGCTAGGGCTAGTTGTAAAATAACTTGAAATCTAGGAAGTTGCGCGGGCGATAGAACGTGCAAGCGGCGACCCGGAGACCTGCAGGAGCGATAAATTTCTGCTTCGCCTCCGCAACGGATCAAACATAATCATTGTAAGTACCCCCTACGAACAAGTGGCGGAGAAGATCGTGAAGATCAAAACGCTGGAGCTCAATGGCACTAAACATCCTACACCTACATAACCACCCCGGAAGGGTACCTCAAAGGAGTGGTACACGGACTGGAACGCGAAACCCCAGAAGATGAACTTTTAAGTCATCTCCGAGTGCGCACGCAAGGAGTGACAATCGTCCAAGCCCGGATGCTCGGCAAGTCTGAAACCGCAATGATAATGTTCGATGGACCGATAGTGCCACGCTTCGTCTACTATTACGGTGGCGAAATACCATGTGTGCCTTATCAGCCCACGAGACAGTACTGCAAACTGTGCAAAAGCAAGGGACATAGAACGGACGTTTGTCCAACGCCCACGGCAAAGGCGTGCAGCAATTGTTGGCTAAGGGACCCTCCTGAGGACCACACCTGCGATCCAGAGTGTGCCCTGTGCGGGGGGGGGGGGGCTCATTCCACGGCGGCGTCGGAGTGCACCAAGAAACTCAAACGGGTCCCCCAAAGAGGCAGGCCACCACTGTCGCAACGTCTACGCCGACCACAAGCCAACGGAATCCTCAAGAGACGCTGGTTCAGCACGGACCGTGAGGGCTCTGCATCACCAGACGGGGCCCGTTCCAGGTACCGATCCAGTTCCCGATCTAGGTACAGCTCCCGAGACCGCTCCAACTCCAGGGACAGTGGCCAAGAGAGGGGCCAAACAACAAAACAACAGCAGAAGAGCAAGAAGACGCTGAACAAGGAAGGCAAAACCAAGGTGAGCTGGGCAGCAATCGCCTCCCAACCCCCACACCAAACAACACAACTCACACGCCTAGGACGCGAACTAAAGCTAATGCGAGTGCGAATAGGAGACCTAGAAAGAGAAAATAGGCAATTGAAAAAGCAACAAACGCAGCAACCACAACAAGAACCTAAACCAGTCCAGACAGGACAGAAAGGACAAAAACTACCGAATTTAGAGGACGACACCGTAATTACCTTGCCGATATTGAAATAAACCATAAAAGAAGTTATACCCACAATCATAGAGCAGGTGACGATTCAGGTAGATCGAAAACTAGAAGCTCTGAACAAGAAAATCCAGGCACAACAAATAGAATTTACGAAAGCGTTGCGAAAAAATGCCACAGGCAGCAGCATAAGAGAAAAAGCAGAGAAAGTATACAACAGGCCAGGCCTGTCGGCCATGACCCAGGTGACATACAATGCCTAAACATCAAAAGAACGCTTCCGAAGAGTGCGAAATATGGCAGTGGAACTGCCGCGGATTCCGGCGTAAAATTGGACAACTGTCGCAGCTGGTGATGACACAAAAAAGGTCACCAGCTATCATTGCATTACAAGAAGCCGGAACAAACCCAAAATTACAGGGATACGAAACCTTCAATACCGAAGGTGAAAACTGGAAGGTCGCAACATTGGTGGACAAGAAAGTCACGGCAATATGTCACAAATCCATAGAAGGAACCGATATTCCGCATATAGCAGAAATCACATATAAAGGCACCAGAGGAAAGAGTGCCTTCATAATTAATGTCTACAGCCCGCCGAGTCAGAAAAAAGCAACGTTCGACAAACTATTTCAAGAGACAACAAAAATGGCGAAGGGGAGACCTCTAGTGATAGTTGGGGATTTTAATGCCAGGCACACAAGCTGGGGGTATCCAACCCAGAACAATAAAGGCAAAAATATCACAGGAGAAATAGAAGCACTCGGCATGACACTTCTAACAGACCCTGCAATGCCAACAAGAACAGGGAATAGTATCTCCGCAGACACAAGTCCGGACCTAACAATAACCAAAAATTGTCCAAATACGGAGTGGGGCAACACCCTCGAAAATCTAGGAAGTGACCATTGCATTATAAGCACCACAATCCGCACAGCTCAAATCCGCAAACAAATAGGTACAGCTAAAATAACAGACTGGCGGGCGGACAGAGAATCGCCTAAAGAACAAACCACGGACATAAATGATTTAGATAATTGGTACGAACGCATACGAAATATAAAGCAGAAACAGAGTAAAATCATCACCAGGACGGACAAAACACCTGAAGTGGACCGTCACCTACTGCATCTGTAGGATCCAAGACGAAGCCTGACCAAAAGATGGAAGCGACAGAAATGCAACCGCGAACTCAACATGAAAATCAAAGAAATAACACAGAGGGCCGAGGAATACGCTAATCAACTTACAACAGCCAACTGGGAACGCTTCTGCGGATCACTTAATGGAACCCTAGGGACGGCAAAAACGTGGAACATCCTCAGAGGAATGATTGACCCGCTCAAAACCAGACGCGAAGGACAAAAGAACTTGGAGAGACTGCTACACTCGTACCCAGGCACAAAAGAAGAACTCCTTCAGGCAGTCCATAGCAAATTCTTCGGTGACAGAGCCCCGATACCCCCATACCAAGCTGATTATGCCGGACACCCAAACCCAAACTCCTTCAGGCAGTCCATAGCAAATTCTTCGGTGACAGAGCCCCGATACCCCCATACCAAGCTGATTATGCCGGACACCCAAACCCAGAAATGGATGAACTCTTCACGATGGCAGAAGTTAGAGCAGCAATCGCCAGTACAAAATGGAACACAGCGACAGGGGCGGACCAAATATCAAATGCCATGATTAGAAACATGAATGATGAAGCCATAACAGCCCTTACGAACTTTAAAAATGACCATTGGGTCAAAGGAACGATACCACAGCAATGGAAACACGCTGTGATAATCATGATTCCAAAACCAGTGAAGAAATTTACTTTAGACAACCTTAGGCCCATCTCTCTTACATCATGTCTAGGAAAGGTGTTCGAAAGATTAGTAAACACTAGACTCCAACGTCATCTTGAAGAAAACAACTTAATGCCTGACACCATGTTTGGCTTCAGATCACATCTTTCAACACAGGACATACTTCTTTTAAAAGAGGAAGTATTAGCGAACGTCCCCAAGGCAGAACACATTGTCATGGCTGTCGACATAAAAGGGGCCTTTGACAACGTAAGTCACAAAGGGATACTGGATGGACTTGCAGAGACCATGTGGTCAAAGAACGTACGAGTACATCCGAAGCTTCCTCAACCAGAGAACAGCGGTTATCAAAGTAGGAAACGATGAATCTGAAGTCATCCATCCTCCTAACAAAGGAACGCCACAGGGTGCGGGGATTTCGCCTACAATCTTTAACATAGCCATGATTTTACTAGCTAAAAAACTCCAAGAAATTCCCGACGTCCGTCATTCCCTATACGCGGATGATATAACGATATGGATAACCAAGGGCAACTTGGGAGAAAAGGAGGAGAAGCTTCAACGGGCAGCCAATATAATAGAAAACTATACCCAACAAAGAGGACTCCAGTGCTTGGCGGAGAAATCAGAACTCATTCGCCTCACAAAAACCAAAAAACAAAGAACTGGCCCGAGACTCAAACTCGAGATCAGGCTGGAAGGGAAAATTATTCCTGAGAGGTCAGTAGTAAGAGTGTTGGAGATGTGGCTGCAATCGAATGTCAGATGTTTACACACTTTAAACACGATCAGAAAAACACCGCAACAGATTAACCGGATGATAGCCCGTGTGGCTCATAATCGGACTGGAATGGGGGAACAAGACACCCTCAGACTGGTGAAAAGCCTCGTCATTAGCAGGCTAATGTACTCCCTACCTTACCATACCATGAACAGGGAGGAATAAGAAAAGGCGGATAAAATAATAAGGATGGCATATAAGACAGCCCTGAGGTTGCCACGCAACACTTCAAATGAGAAGCTTCTAGCCCTCGGCCTCCACAATACATTCCATGAGCTGGCTGAGGCCCAACTCATAGCGCAGAAGAGTCGATTGGCGCAAACGACATTCGGCAAAGCTCTTCTTCAAAGAATCGGCCTTGGAGAATGCATACAAACCATACCAAAACACCAAAGGTCTACCCTGCCAGATTAGAGCTTTGTATGGGGTATCACCAATACCGCAAAACATGGATCCGATATTACACACAGGAAGGAGAAAAGCTAGAGCAGAATACATAGAGAAAACAACAAAATACTTGGACACTGCACGATTCACGGATGCCTCACCATATAGGACCAACGCAAAGAATATGGTGACAGTTGTAAACCGTAAAGGTAAAATCACGGCCTGTGCTTCGGTTTCCCGAGCAACCATTTTAGAAGCCGAAGAGATAGCCATCGCCTTAGCTATAAGAGAAGGCATAGAGCGCAATGCTCCACTAACAATAATCACAGATTCTCAGGCCGCATGTAGGAACTATCAGAGGGGACAAATGGGCGCGAGGGCACACCGGATACTTACCGAAATCAGCAAAGAACTTGACGTCAGCTATACTCAAACGATAACATGGGCCCCGGGACACGAGGGTGTTACTGGGAACCTGCACGCAGATGAGGCGGCTCGAGGTTTCACTAATTGCCAAGCTGCCCATGGCAACATTGTGGAGGACCCGTCACCCATCGATCCGAGTTATAATGTGATCTTGCAACACTGCAGGGAATCCAGAAGGCTCTACCCAGCACCGCATAGGAACCTTTCAGCCGTGGACTCGGTGACGTTACGCAGGCTCCAAACGGACACATATACAAACCTCCATAAGTTGCACATATACTACCCAACAGCATACAAGGACATATGCCCGTGGTGTGGGAGCACACCGACACTCTACCACATCACATGGGAGTGCACAGCTCACACCGAAGAACAAGAAGACAATAGCACGAGAGTGAGGTGAGAGACATTGCTATCTAGCTCCGCCCTCGGGGATCAACTCAGACTGGTCCGGAGAGCAGAAAGGATGGCGAGGGCCAGCGGTGCCTTGGAATAGGGGCCCGACCACACCGCGTTACCCCGTTTTAGGGGCAACGAAGTCCTGTCTACGAATAAAGCTTTGTTCTTCTTCTTCTTCTTCCTGCATCATTTCGCAACACGTCGGAAAAGCATTAGCCGTTCCCTGCGGAAGCATTATATGGTTCATCCGAACTATTCACTACCAAACCCGTCAGTGCATTGCTTTCAAGGATTGCGCCTGCTTAATTTTTGTTTTTAAGACCATACCTCGCACGTGCTCATTCATTTCACCTTTACTGCAATCGTGGCCCAGTGTGTAGGACGCCAGGCTCGGCTACGGGAAGTGCGAGTTTCGATCTCCACCACCAGACACCCATCGGTTCATAAGACGGGTACAATCGGCCCTCCGGTCAGGCGTCCGCCTTTCCAGGGGTGCGTTGCTTGGAATGTGGTCGACAGAAACCGCTTTGCTTGCTGTCCAAGAACCAAGACAAACCAAACACCCCACAACGCTCCACTCTATTTCCTCGTGCATATGCGGATTCCAGTTATGCGAAGAAAAAAAAAGACAATGGGTCAACGAAATGCCGAAGTTAAGGAATACAAGGTTTACGTACAAGTTTGTTCAAATGATGCGATGAATGAATGTTGATAATGTCTCTCTATACTGTCTCTTTTTCATGTTCATTATACGCTCATTTTGTATCTTATTCTTATCGTATTTCAAAAAAATTACGTCGACCTTGTCTTCATTAGCAGCGACACTTGGATGACCCTTTCTTTTTTTGCCCAAGAGGCCAGGTGGACCGATGCCTGAGACTGTGCAGTCTATGGGGCAATGTGGTTAATCTTCGACTATACTGGTGCTAATTACGCCTGTACTGTTAAAATTTGCCTACTCTGCTACTAATTCTCGCTTCTTGTGGGACAGACAAAGCCGCCTTGCAGACACCATTGCCTCCCGCGAGCCCTGCTTAGTCCAAGGGAACTCGCTCTATTTTTCCAAAGTGGGCCATGCGACGGCTTTGCCTTAACATATCTACATCTACGACGGTGCGCACTTTACAGGAGTGTTCTGCAATGATAATATATATATATATATATATATATATATATATATATATATATAGATTGCTACGGCATGAGCCGGGCGAGGAGAAGAGGAAGAAGACGTGAGCTGGTGCATCAGGAACATCTGCCTTCTCCTTAGCAGATGGCTTGTTCCCATTCTCACTTGCTGGGCTCCTCTTGCCAGTGCCAGTTTTCTTTGCTGTAACTGTTGGCTTGGTTTCAGTGTTTGCTTCTGAAGGTGCCACTTCAACAGGGCTGGGATATATATATATATATATATATAATCATTGGCGCTAATTTTATTAACCTTACCTACTCTGCGACTAATTTTCGTTTTTTGTCTCGTTGAGATGTACATTTTGATACCTGCTGTGACTCGCTACGACGCTCTGGGGGCGCGAAAGCGTGCAGTTTTTTTTTTCTTTTTTTTTTTTTGAAAGTATGTACACAATAACCGGATCCCAGATACGCCCAGCCCATGTGTTAAGTCAGCTAATAAGACATTGTATTCAAAATGGAAAGCATACAGATGAAACATCCTAATTTACCCCTTCTCTCACACCGGCTTTTCGCAAACAGGACTGCGCGGATAACCCTGACAGAGCGTGTCCTCTTGATGCGAACAGCGTAGCAGGCGATGCTTGCGCCAGGCCATGTCTTGTGTGCTTGCGCATTCTGTTGCTGATGTCGACGCTTCTCGTCGTTATAAGGCGTTGACAGTCTGTGTGGTCGATGCTCGTGAGATAATATTGAAAAATGTAAGAGCGGGTATGCAGGTTCTCCCACAAAGTAAAGAAAGTGGCGAGCAGACTTGATGTTCCCGTAATTTTGTCGGTACTTCGGAAGCTGGCTAACTTGTGTAGGTGCATCAGCCAACAAATTTATAGAAGAAGCACGTGCGGTATCAGCCACACTATTGAATACGCTTTTTGGCAGAGGTGATTTATTTAGTGCCTTTGTCGTGCGGAAGGCATACATCGGCCGAACTGGCCGATGTATGAATGATCGCTTGAGAGAACGTAAAGCACTGCATCTTCACTGCAGGCAGTTAAGTGCCCGTTAATACATCGCGGAGACAATTTTTCTCCCTCGCCATTAAGCCCCGTTATCATATTACAGTACCTGCCTAGACCTTGCAATGAATGCGCATTCCACCGAGAAAACGGAGTCGGACATCTTCTGTTCTCCAACACGAACAAGCTCTTTGAAGTGGCACTGATGCAGCAAGGTAACAGCTTTTGTGATGTCTGCCGGCTTCTCTGTGACAGGGGCCACCTCAATGTCAGTGATAACTTTTACATAATATTTGCAGCTGCATATGCTTGTGTATTTCTTATAGCTAATATTCAGAAAAATATGGATGCACCGTACTTGCAAAGATATGTTTGCCCTGACATGTTAACTGTAGTTTGTTTTACGGAAAGTGTTAGCAGTTACGTGCTTATATGTGAACGTATCTACAGTACAGGGCGTGGTTTCTCTCCTGGTACGCTATATGTGTTTATGGTGTGACGCTCATCAAATACCTCGCTTTATTTATTTATTTTTTTTTACACTGGTGAGAGCGCGTCACTGGACCTGTCATCGGGAAACCGCACGGGGGCCCTGTAGAGCGTTTATGCACGCAGGCGCTGGAATTTGAAAATCACAGTGCTCCTCGCCAATCTAGGTTTCGCAGTATCGAGGTTTTCAAGAGGACCTGGCGACAGATGTCTCTCTCGAAGCGCCTTCGAAATTGTTCACATATATCGTATGCCTTCTGAGGCTCCTGCTCTTTTATATCGACAGAATATGGTCTTAAACAACAAAACCCACGCAAAAAAATATTACAGCGCCTTCATGAATGATATCACTAGGAAAAAAACTACAACTTAGCATCGCTACTTTTTAAAGTTTGCAACGGCAGACTTAGATTGTGACATCTCGACAGCTGCGTGCGCGTCACGGCAGACCTTGCACACTGTCAATTATCACAGTGACGTTTCTATACCGCGTATCTCTTACAAACTTGCGATTTCGTGCGCTCGGGCTTTCTGTTATAAACCCTCAGAGTGGATGATGACATCTGCCTATGCTTGACCGATGGTGAAATGCGTGACCCGTCCATTGCGTAGCAACCCATTGCTCTAACCATCAAGCCGCGTTCGCAAGCATGCTTCTCTCGTGTCACAGTTGCTCTTTGAAACATCTGACACGTGCGTCACATGCCAGTTCCTCGCATTCTTCCCTCGTGACACCTAGCGCGTTGAGACGCCGTGTTAGACTGCACTGTCGTCGGCATCGGCCCATATTTTCTGTTAGATACCTTCAAAGCTGGCGAAGTTCGCTTATAATGCTATCGCATTAGAAGCTGCACTTCGTTCTCTATTGTGACATCTTGGGCTCTGGGCATTTCTTACGTTTATATCATTTTATGATGTGTTCTTTTTGCCTTTGGATGTTGTGCGACTTGTGATATATATCGACCTTTCTCATTTGAAAAGGAACAGTCGGCATCATCTCTCGATGCCATGGTATTTCTTCATGTCAATGAGAAAAAAAAAGAACAATGCACTGCTTCAGTCTGCACGAAAGATAGTAACCCACATGACCTCATGGGCTTCCGAAAAGGCCTGGCTCTTATTCCCCGTTTTCACCAAACCATCAATTTAGTGATGTTTCTTTCTTCTCTTTTTTTTTTTTTTGCTTGCACAGAGAGACAGATATTTACAAACATTCTCCGGAAAGACGGCAAACGTCTCAAAGTGAACCAAAGACGTTTGTGTTATGGAAACAAGCGCAGAAAACAAGTGGAGATTTGAGCCGAGTGACGAGCAAACAGCGCACACAGCGCCTTGTGTGTCGTGTTCGGGCCTCGAATTCCGTACTCGTCCGATCCTTGCGCTTGTTTTTCTGACAGTACCTGAGCACTACAATGGGCCGGCGCAGGATCTCTGGTGGTTGAAATAAAAGGGAGAAGGGGAACTTACATTTGACTTTTACGCCCTAATATATGTTCATTCGAGGCGATATTACGCCGTTTACGATTGACCCCCTCGCACCACGGGCCCATTCCGCAGTGGAAAGCCTGAAGAGAAATGTCCGTGCTTTAACATCGCAATGCCCAACGCATCAATTTTGATACGCTGCGTTTCATACCTCATAACGCTGATTTAAGCGAGGGAAACTTAACACAAAGCCAAGAGGGACTTTCCTGACATGCTGGAGAGAATTTTCGGTTGTGCACAGCTCAGTAAACCGATTGCCAATTAGTTAATTATTATACAATTACCTCTAACGTGAATATATGTACATATTTTTTTATGGATACACTCTCCGTGGCGAGAATTAAAGCTTGACCCCCGGTGGTGCCTTAGTTGCCATGCCGCGGCGCTGCTAAGCACGAAGTCGCAGGTTCGCGGCGGCCGGATTTTGATGGGGGCTAAATGCAAGAACGTTCACGCACCGTGCATTGTGCTTACGTTAAGGAATCCCGGGTGATGGAAATTAATCCGGAGTCCCCTACTGCGGCATGCTCATAATTATATCGTGGTTTAGGCCCGTAAAACTCCACAATTTTAGTTTTAAATGCATTTTATCGCGTTAAGCTTGATTGTCTTTCATGTGGAATGATGTCCGGGCTTTGCAGAGTGAAGGGAAGCTTCAGGAGGCGAATGACGCAGGCGACGATGGCAGCGCCTCGAGCGCCCCAACTTTGCGAAGTGGTGCTCAATGCCCCTTTTCCTCTCCGCCCTATCGCAGTGCCTGTTGGGCAACAAGTACCGGCCGTTCGCGCTCCCCGACCTCATCGAGCGCACAGTGTTCGAGCCGTTGCACCAGGCTGCCCAGGACGCGGACCTGGACGTGTCGCTGCTCGGCCAGTGGTACCTGCTCAACGAGAATCTGGTGCCACCCGCCTACGAGTTACAACCCCCTTCCGACAGGTGAGGGCTCGCGTCCACCAGAAAGAGGGCATCGAAATAGTGTGATTTAGTCTGGCACCTCATACCTCGCTTCATGCTTTCACCAACGCGGTGAAACCAAGCTTGCCTTGTTGCACGACCAGCTTATAACGAACAGGCTTATGCGGTAAAGATAGTTCGATATATCAGGTAATTCGATATGCCCAAACACGCCCGGAACGAACTTAAACGAAATTTTCTGATGTGTTCGTTATAGGCGGATTTGTTATCTTCAGACGGGGAAAAGAAAAAAAAGGAAGAAATCGACTTGTTGAAGTTAAGACTAGGGAGTATACGCAGAAAGCTTGCCTGTGCGTTGAACTGTCTCTCAGCGTCACTAAGAATTGCATCCCCGATGCTCGAGATTCTGCAGACCTTCTCCGGACCACTTCCCTTAGTGTCGGCCCATTACAGGCGCAGCACATCTATCGCAGAAAGATGTGCCCTGAAGCATCGGCAGAGGCAGCTCCCGACTTTCAAGGGTTTGATGGCGCGGGCAGCGGACGCCCGGAGTTCGATAGAACCATTATGCAGTTCACTATGAGGAACCTATTTTGCGTGAGTATGGGTCAGTAAGTTTCGCGTGTACGATATAGAAAATAATTCGCTTTATCCGGGTACGTTTTATTCGGATAGTAGCGGGCTTGCCAAAGAAACGTAGGCGCGTCGCGCACTGCGACAGAAGTGTGGAAATTATGCGCACTTGTCCTGCAGAGTAATAATACGCTTTATACTTTTAGTCAATAGGCAGGCCACTGTAAAAATGGCGCCTAACCGTCATGCGTATGTTACCTCACGTTTGAGAAAAGATGCGTTGAATTTGCGGGCGCGCGCGGGCGTAACGACTTTCACGCAGCGAAGTTGCCCTCAAGAAGCACCACAGTGCCTTCACTGCCTCGTGGGCCGTCGAACGATGTGGACCGGTGATTGCAGTAGCGCCTGCATGCACGCACAGCGGCCGATTGCCATGGATGAAAAGGGAGCATAAGGGTTCCACTCTGCGCCCTTCCGCCACCGTTACTTCTGCAAAGCATGTGTAGAGAAAAAACTCTTCTTGCAGTGTCGGAACCGTATCAGGTGACACTCCGGCGCGCTTTCTAAAGACGGGGTGTGCTATTTGCCAGCTTTTATTCTCGTTCGACGCAGTATGCGATGAGCCCGAGGTCTTCCATGTTTGCATTTCTCTTGTGGCTTGTCTCTTTCCTTTCCTCTCTCATCTCTCTTTGCTTTACTTTCTTTCTTTGTTTCTGTTTCTTTGTCATTCGTGTTTCTAGGTTTTAACGGCACTTTCTTCACTGAAGAAAGTAGTCCTCGGCTCTTGCATGTCGGCAAAACATTTGCTTCCGTGCTATAAGGGCCGGGTTCAAGTTTCAAGCGTTGGTACAGACATTGAGTTCGTATGAAAACAAGGCCGCGTTTTTACAGCGCGTGGCGTTGTTTTGGCTGCCGGGCCAGATCGCTGGGCGGTCGAGCACGTTGTGAAAATAAAACGCGAGTTATGTACCTTCCGGGAGCGTTTACTGAGGCGGGGAGGGTGGGCATCATAAATATTTATCTGTTTGTGTGCCCCGATCTGCATATATGCCACCGAACAGCAAACATAGCTTAGGTAAGAAAGGTAAGCATGCGATCACTTCCTGTCTTCTATCCGAAATCGGGAAAGGATAGGAAGAACTTAAGCAGGGAAAAGATGGAAAGAGCGAAGGCTGCACACAAAGATGTAAAGCGCAACTATATATACACCATCACTAATGTCTGTCAGCTTCACGGACGGTAGTAGTGCAGCAGAATCCATGGCAATCCATGGGAATCCGTTAGCCTTCGAATCTGTTGAAGGTGTTGTAATCATAGGGAAGCTGCCTGACTTTGCAGCCTTCGGCACTGCTGTTCGGCATGCTTTGTGCGATCAAGAGTACAGCTTATCCACGTTGCTTGTTCATATATCATTGGAACGTTCTGTACGAACAAATATTTATTTTATGCGTAGGTCAAACATTTCACGCCATTTCTTTCTTAAAGTTGTGCAATCTTGATTCTCGTATTTTAATTCAGACGAACTGCACTAGGGATAGTCAATCCAAATTGTAAATTATGCTATACAGAGTGTTTGATCTGTATAATTATGCTCTACAGAAGAGCTGTTACATCGATGTTGCTCTCGCAGAAAACGTGCACGTCGCAATATGCACCGCACCACTAAATATTGATCTAAATAACTGAAATGCAGTGATTATTTCAATACCACATCTACGTATTTTATCTAAATACAAACAATATAGCCCATCTGATTGTGCTTCAGAAACATTTTTGCATTTTCATAAGCGCCTTGCCATTGCGTACAGGGAATCAGTTTTTGGTGTTGTTGTTGTTGTTGTTGTTGTTGTTGTTGTTGTTGTTGTCTGCATTCGTGCTCAAAACTCAACGATGGGCGGCCTAGGAGCGCAATATACTGAATATACGTATACCCTTTGCCAACCTGCCCGTTGAAGTGGCGCGCTGTCAGAAGCTCTCATAATACATTGAACAACCCGCGATGTGTCATGCAGTACGCAGTACATGTCTGCGAATAGGTGACGTCAGCATGCATTCTCGCGCTGAGCGACTCTGCCTCAGCAAATAATGTCTCATAACGAGAATAACAGCCTCCGGCATGCGGCTACGGGCTAAGAACAGAGGCAAATATTTCGCTTGCGTCCGCGAGCGTCGCCAGTGTGGCAAGTAAGGCCTCGTGGTAATGATGGGCAGCGCGTGAATATGTCTAAATTCTTACTTCTGGTTCCTAACAATCATACGGCTCCTTATACACGAAGCCGTTCTTACGCTAAATAAGTTAATCAAAAAAAGAGAAATACCAGCCAATAGGAACAGTAATTATATTATTAGTGCAGGCCAATTACAATTAGATCTTACCGCGAAAATCCTCGCAGTATCCTCGTATAGGCGCCTGCTTCCTTCCATTGATATTGCTAGGAACGGGATGCTTGATGCTAATCTTTAATCAACAATATTTGTACAGCAATGGCTCTTCTGATTCAGCCTTTAATTTCTAACAACGAACATTTTAGGAGGCAAGAAGTACACTTTAGAAGATCGAAAACTTGTGCGCACGGTGAGTGTTCTTTCCAGAATATCGTCCAGGTTTAGCGACACGCATACTGAAAATTATTGTGACTTAACTGTGCACTGGAAATTACGTCGTGAACTTAATTACTGCTAAACGTAAAACGCTTACAGGCTCTTAAGTAACGCTGTGAGGTTAGCGCGCAGCGCAGCTAAGTCGCCAAAAAAGACGCCATGAGAAAGTGCAATGTGAGTTTTTCACGAAGCCTTGCCAGAATAGCTGGAACAACCACGCGATATACTGCAATTCTCGCAGCGTTTGAACGACTGCAATGCGAGATGTGTCTCTCGTAACCACTTTACATGAAAATATATGGATGCCAGGTAACGGTGGCTGCGTGCCTCCGACCGATACATCGGAGAGGAGTACCTTCTCTCATTTGGGAATTTGCGCTCTTTTACCGTTCAATTTCGGTCTTTAACGATACGTCAGATGAACAAATATCAAGCGCGCATTGCCTAGTGACATCAAGTCTTACGAAATCTAAGGGCTCTTCTAACTTGACTCTGTAAAGCCTACAAATTTTAATCATGATTAGCCGCCCTAATTAGTGACTTAACAACCTATTAAGAATTTTGCATGACTGCTTCACTAAATCGTGTGCTTATGCGTTCTACCAGGTGTCCCGCCTAAGTTCAGCCAAACCTTAGAAATGCGCGAATTCCATGTAGCTCGCGAGAACCAAGGTAAGGCTCCTTGCCGTCGCTCGGAGATACTCGTCATGTTTTCGCATTCCGCCAAATTACGCTCTTAGATTAAAAGTGACAATGAAAAAAAAAAAATCACTGACAATTGCGATACTCCCTAATGCAAAGTTTGAGCGCAGCTCTATGCGTATTTTCACTTCACGATATATTGACTGGTGCGGCCAATCTGTCTCGTGCGGCACGTTGCAAACGGAGCGAAGTGTGGGACGACTGCCTCGCAAATCGGGAGATCACGAGAGGCAATACGTGGATGACCAGTTGGTGTGATTCACGGCAACCACCGCAGACAGACCTCCGCTCATGCTGCGCTTTGTTTCCATATATATCGTATCGGTGGCGTCATCAGTGAACAGACGACACGCGCTAACCTGGCGCCATCTCGTAACGATCGTCGTCGCAGAGCCCGTCTTGCGCGGCACTGCGCTTTTCTACTCACGCTTTCGCCTTACCATTCTCCTCCGCGTTCCGCATCATGAGTCCGGTGCACCCTCCTCTTCCACTTTCCTCCCGGCGCTCTCCTCGCTATCCCTGTCTTTCATCCCCCGCTGGGCTCCGCCTTAGCTCTTTCATCCTTCGCTGTGCTCGTTCGCTCGGTTACGAGGGACGCCTACGCCGACGCTCGATGCAGGAACGGGCGCCTAAGAGCTGCGCTCTAAAAATTGTAGAGCAACATGAAAAACTCCCCATATAAGTTTGCCGTGAGGCTGGCCGCTAGAGGTACATGACATGTATTCGCGGGCTTCTTTCATGCTTGCAAAAACACTTTTACGTAACACGCATTGAGCAACATAAAGCTGTAACGAAAGTTTTTCTTGTTGCTCTGCAATTTTCTCATTGACACTTTTCATCTCATTATAATATTTGAGAAGTTGATTAGTTAATTAAGAATAATTATGCATTTAGGCTGAATACAAAAAGTAATCTAAGTATCTCCAAGCGACGGCAAACAACATTACCTTAGTTCTTAGTTCATTACCTTAGGCATTTGCATACCTTTAACATTTGGCTCAAGTTACGCGGGACTTTATTTATCGCCCGCCATCGTGGTTAAGATTATGCCTATATTCAACCGCTCATGTATAATAGCGCCTTTCAGACGCCTCAGCTGAAATTCTGAGTAAACTCAAAAGCTGCCGCTCCATCTAATGCCCCATTTGGCAGGAAAACTCAAAAGACTCTAGCGCAACATTGTTCGTAAGGCAGCAGGGTGCCAAGGCAAACCAGAAATATATACAATGAACCAAAAGATGCTGCAACGACTTGAAAGAGCACGGCTTTGCAAACGTACCTGAAGATCGATCGAAGCTCGGCATTAGCTTCGAGGTGAGGAAAGAAAAAAGAGTTGTTGAGAATCTGGGCCTTTTCGTCAATGTTGACGATGGAGAAAGAAGAGGTAATGGAAGATACGTTGTTGCCGTCCGTTCTTGGTCTGCAAAAAAGACACTAAGAAGACAACCTGCGCAAAAAATGACGGAGGTGGAGGGGGTGAGGAAATTCGTCTGGTCGTGTTCTTTACTTTGGCCTCCTCTTCTTTTTTTCTATTTGTGGTCCAACTACACGAGATACGTCTTTCCGGCAAAAAGACAGTAAAGTGTGAAGGTAAAAAAAAAAAGTCAATACGCGGAAAGTAAGGTAGTAGTGAGGCAGATGTTTCAATTAAGTTTTGTGAGTGGCGGAAACGGCAAATAACTCTTGAAAGGTTTCGTAAATGTCCTGGCGCGGTGAAATGAAGCAGGTAGGAACAGGGCGTGAACGCTGCCACAGTGACTGATTTTCGCTGAAGTAAATCAATTTTCACTAAGGATGGAGGAAGATACTTTTAGTAGCGACAGGTGTCGACAAAACTGCAAATAATCTTTGATGGCTTCTACTCAGTGTCGCAGTAACCCCCCTATCGCGCTTGTATGGTGATAATCTCACCGCTAGCTCCGAAGCGTCAGCATCTGAGCAGGTGACCTTATCAGAATAGCCAGCGTTTCCCTGGTGTCGCAACCAGTGCTGCCGCTCGTGGACCCAATAGGGATAGCTAGTTCAGTCAGCGGTCTGCATTCTGGAAACGGTGTAAAATAATGAAAAAGGAAAAAAAAAACAATGCAGTCACGAAAGAGTTCAGCAGCATCCACGTAGGTGCATGTTTCTCGTCGAACGAAGATTTATAACGTCATCCAGTCACTGCTCGATCTGGCGGCTGCCTGCTTGGCAATATTTTAACGCCTCACAATTTCGAATCGAACGTGTGACTTGAATTTCGGGCTTTCTTGCGACGAGATACTGCAGGCCGCGTTTTGGTCGCTTCCTGGTAACGATTATCATGTCGCCGCGCGAAAGATAAAACAATATTTACATGTCGAAAAGAATACAGAGAATACAAGCGAGAACACACGCACGCACGACTCTCGCTTTACCCGACTCAGCCCTTGCCTTTTGCGCCCATAAGCCGTCATTAAGGTTATTTACGGAAGTACCTCCCACTCGCAAAGCTTTACTTCCGAAAAACTGGTGTTCCAACAAGCTGCGTAAGTGCAAGCAGCACTGCCTCACGAGAGGGAGATAGAGAGTTTATCTTAGTTGTACAAAGAGCATGCGGCGCGGATGTTGTGCTGAAGTGGTCTGGGAACTCCGCAAATAAAAACTCAACTCAGAGGTCGCAATGTGGCCGGTTTGTCGTCTTGCGCTGCAGCGACCTAATACGCGGCAACATTAACCTCGGAAACATAACGCCGCAACACTAAACTTAGCGACATAACTCAGTGACAAGTAATGTTCTCGCATTTACACATCTTAAGAATTCCTTAGGTGTCCGCATAGCTTTTGTTCAAAGCTGTAACTTTATTTGCTGAAATACATTATTGGCCCTCTTCACTTCCCAAGTTTGAGTCTGTTTCCCTTAGGTTTGGCATATATCGGCTTCCATTAAAAAAAAAAAAGAAACAGGAAAGGAGCACGAAGGCCACGTAGTCCACCGTGCGTAAAAAAAATCGGAGTGATGAGAGCCCGCGGATTGATATAGCTGAAAGAGATAAAAACGAAGTGTTCTGTAGCAGGTACCTTTTTACGAATGAACAGTGTTGTTGAATTAGATCGTCGAGAACTGACTGATGAGCCAAATATATCCGCGCAAGGCCACTTGATACACCGTTAAGTTCGGCGCGCAAGAAAGGAAGCGTCATTATTTGGCGTTACCAACGCATTTGCGTTCTTGGAATTGCTGACTAGTTATAAGACAAATATTAGCTAGCTCGCACACGTATTGAATCAGCGAACACCACTGCAAGGAATTGGCAAGTATGCTTTGCAGTTCGTTCGCACGGTCAACCCGGGTAGCCGTGGCCCACCCTCGGCGCCCATAGGTCCGTCCAGGAAGCGGGCGCGACAGCATCAGGCCCGAGCACGCGTATAGCTTAGGATTATGCAATCCTTCCTCGCGGTCATCCTCATGTTGTCCTCTTTTTGCCCACTCTCCGGCCTTCTCCCGCGAGATTCCTTTTGTGTCCCGAGGCCCCGACATTACAATTAGACGGCGCCCGCCCGAGCCCTCTGGTATTACCCTCTTCGTTCTAGGTCGCGAAGGTTTCCCGCGGTGAATGCACAATCCACGAGGCTGGGGTGACAGCAATTTAGCCGCTCCCGGCACGAAAATGAGGCTGCGCAAGCCACCGTAGTGTGTGCCCCGCTTTTTTTGCTTGCTGGCCTTCCTGTTGATCGCGGCGGGAAACAAACTTGGCCGCGGTTGTCGGCGGTACAGTCCTCCCGCACCGAGGGCGGCGCGCATCGTCCACGTCCTTTGTGCCCGGGGCGGCGGCGGCTGCGGTTGACGCGACGCGCGCCGATAGCCTGCACCCACGAGAGGAGCCGAGGCGTGCGCTGCTGCACGCAACCCCGCCGCTCGCGCAAAGCAGCGCCGTTGGCAGCGTTTAGCGCGCGTCCTCCTTCGGTGGCGAGTTGCGCACTGCATCCGTGGAACGATGAAAAAACGAAAGCGCGCCAGATTTGGTCCTGATGTCAAGAGCCAAGTCCGCTCGGAGCCAAGTCCTCTTTCCGTATTAAAATGTACGTAAAACGCGGGAATGCTAATATGCGACAACCGCTCGAACAATTTGAATTAAACTCAAAGAATCCTTTGAAATTTTAATGACTCTAGCAAGCATAACTTCATTTGAGGGCCTGGAATTTTTTTGCGAAATTCGCGAATATCGGTAAGCTTGAAAAGAAGTGCGGAGTTTACACATCTGTAACTCTGCACCGAAAGCAGACATCGCAGTTCTCTAATTGCATCAGTTATAGCATTTAAAACGGACAAACTTGATATATCAATTTACAGCATCTGTGACATTGCTACAATGTTTACGAGGGTTTTTCAAAGGTCCCACTCACAAATTAGTGGAATATTTCAAAGTTGTGTATATTGCAGCATTTCTTTTTGTTTTAGTCGCATTATCATATGGGCAGTTTACATTATTGTGTTATCGTTTTTCGTTGCTGAGTTGCAGAGCTATAAACTCGATGCTTGAGTTTCCTGAAACATTGCAATTTTCACGCATTTTCGTGCAAATATTCACAGCCTAAATAAAGAAATAGTGTTTATATATTCTCTAGATTTTAACATTTTCTTTGAAATACAACGAGTCTAATCAAACACGCTGCAGTGGTGGCCGCGAAAAAAAAAATTTTCCCGTTCGCATGTATTTAGATAGGAGCCCCCAAGCTAAACCTTCATTTAACGTGTGTAGTTCTTCATCGAGGAATTACGAGATCGCTAACTCAATGGATTCAGGACTTGCGTTACATATTCAGAGCTCTAAAGACGAATGTATGGAAACAATGCTGTCGGTAACTCACGTCACTGTGTTTTGGGTGTGGCGGCTCTACCGGCTTACTCAGGTGAGCGTTTTATCGCGTTTTACTGGACCCAATAAAAGTTTATTCATTCACTCACTCACTTAGTCAGGTGACCTCTCGTGTCACTTTAGCCAAGGAACCACTTCATCTGGGCTGCATTGCTCACCAATAAATAACTAAAGTAAACTGATTTTGCTTAAAGTAGCGTTGCTGAATAAAAAGTATCTTTCCAAATCATCTATTTATTGCAAATATTCGATATAAAATAAAGCCTAAAAAGAACCTTGGAGGATATTTAAGCTTCGCCTGACTGCTTCTCACGCTTCTCGGCAACTGCAGCTTATGCAACCGTGATGTTTTCCTGGAAACGCTGGCGGCGAACGCTATGAACGAAGGCGAGCTTTCTGGTTCTTTTTTTTCTCCACCCACTGCGAGCGCCGCCGCGGCTGCGGATGTCCGGAGGCGAGCGCCATCTGGATGGCGTTGTAAGGCACCGAGCGAGGCGCGCCGCTCCTACAAAGACAGACCTCGAACGGCAGCTGGAAAAGGGCTTCGTGTTTGAGTTTCCGCGTAACAAAATTATCTTTTCTCGTACATTCAAATTACAGTTCGACGCTATATGATGTCTGTAGGTAATGTGTATGTCGTAATTTACGAATTTTCTGACCCATTTTACTTTAAGAAATTCAATTACTTCAGTGGCGTCTGTACACCATGCCGAGGGCCTCCGTGGTTCGGGATGATTTTTCTCTAAAGGATGACGCCGCCGACGCCGACACCGGATTTTCTGCGACACGGGGCCCTTAAAGGGCAACTCCGGCGTCTTTTTAACCACATGAGGATATTGTCATTTTCAAATGGCATTGACAGTCCTGTCATCGATAGGCTGGTTCAATCAGCTCAGAAATTCATCATTAATTTTAGGTACCCAATAAACAAGATACCGAAACCGAAACGGGTAGCTGGTTCGTTTGACGTCACGATGAGTCGATGACGTCAGATGCTACACTACCATAACGTAAACACGCAAAACGCGTACTAAACGCGCAGTACACGTGGTGCTAACGCTAAAGAAGCGAAGCTGATAATACCTCCTGGCCACACAGGGAGCTTTTACAGATCTTCCTAACTAGACAGCGGCGATTTCAGCGACGATTTCAGCGACAGTGGGGGTGTAGTCTCTGGCGTCACAAACACAGGGTGGCCAGTAAAAAAGTCATGAGTCGGGAACACGCAACCAATTTTTAAGATTCATTTTCACGAAAACTAAATGGCTTGCAGCCATATGCTGTGGCACAGATAATCAGAGTGCAAAAGATAACGTATATTCAAAATTTTATTAAGATCAGTGGATATCGAAAAATCTCTGGCGTTGCCCTATAACGCTTTTGCGTTAAAATGAACACTTAAAGTGAAAGAGACATGCTGGACATAAAGTGATCGTCTTTAGCGCTGTGTATATGTCATACATGTCATGCAACCAACCAGTCCTGGTTTCGACACTTTCGACGTTTGTTTCCAAGCCTTGAACTCGACACGTGTAGGCGGGGTCATATATAAATCGACGGCGAAGCAATGTTTTCAAGGCTATGACCGTCAGGGCTATGTCATGGACTTCAAGTGCGCCAGATATTTGTCAATGTATGGTGTTCCGAACAGCCAGCGTACTTATCCTGAAGAAGGAAGTTGGCAGATTGCACCAAAAAGTTAGATTAGTAAAAGACAAAATGAGTTGTTCCAATAAGTAAGTGCACGCTCTGGCGTAACAAGCAAAGTTGTGAAGCAGGATGACGCCATGTTTGGGGGGAACGGCATTGAAAAAGGGCACTTTCAGTGGTAATATTTTTTCTTACAGTACTACGCAGGGATTTCCTGGTGGCAAGCTAAAATTAAGATTCAGCCTTTTTTTTTCTCTCTCCTTTTTTTACTGTGACAGTATTTAAACGCTCAAGTTCAAACCTGGCAGTGCTCGAACAGCTGTGCGTTTTCTTTTGTTTTTTTTTTACCCCACTGTGTTCGTCATCACATCACTTCCTCATCCCCAGCTTCACCTTCGTCATACGGCGAAGAAAAAGAAAACGGTGCACACTACCGCCACTGGTGATAGAGCTCTCACGTCCGCGCAAATCGTGAAGCTTTGGCGCTTGGCGATTTGTGTGGCGTTTTGTGCACTACAGGCTATGAGATTGGCGCCGGTGGGTGATCCGTGTATCTTGAAGGCCGTGTCAAGCACTACCGTAGCGGAGTGCGACGACGTGACGTTCATCGCGACTTTTTTTTTGTTTTTTGTTTTTGTTTTTAGAAGGTGGGGGTGCCCACAGCCTGAAAATCTGCTGGTGTTGCAACAGATGAGTTCAGAGCTGGGTAAATCACTCAAATCTGCAGATTTATTTTTTTTTATTCTATTCTTGTTCACAATATTTCATAGCGTAACATCCAAACAAGACCAAAATAATATTTCTTGCAGCTGGCAGCTGCATTGCTCGTATTACGCAACATATTCGACTTTCTCGGGTGCATCTGCTTTCTTCTTGGCTGGTAGTTCCTTGGCGTGCAGTTTATGGCGGAAAGGCGAGTCCATAGATCCGGCTGTACGATTACAACGCTCGCATGATGACTTGCACAAACGGAGAGGCGCATGAAGTCCGTGGCCTTCTTAATGGTTTGATCGTCGCGTGGTTCTCGTCGTCGTCGACGTCATCGTCGACTGTCTCCCATTTGAGTCGTGCTTGTTGGACGGCGCACATAAAGCGAACGTTGAGTTGGTCGCCCTGTTTTACTGCTACGGCGGTGGCGCTTCCCAATAGCTTCTTTTTTTTTTTGCAGTTTTAAAGAAAAAGCGGTGCCCGGTGATAGCACACAAGGGATGCTTGGCTGGCTTACGACAACGAATGACTCGCACAATAGGCTACTGTCTCCGCTGTTGCTTCATCTTGGTTGTCTTCCTGCGATCGTTACAGAGCCAATTAGCCGGAATTATCTGTTGCGCGCATGTACTCGCTCTGAAGTTGGAACACTGAAAGTGGACGCAATGCGAAGAGCGATACGGGCGCAAAAAGCTGGGCGAGAAAAGCATAGAGGATGCCACCGAAACCAAGTCCCAAAATGTCTGGTAAATGATAAAGGCGAAAAATTGACCATAAGTCAGGCACCCAGTACGAAAATAGAGCACGCTGATAGAGGATTGCGTTTAAGCATTATTACCGCAGGAAGGGAGTCTTCATTCGTTTTATTGTCAAAGCAAGCAGTTCTCAATGCACTAGGATGAAACCCTGACATAAAACTCCTAACCCTCATTCTGATTTTCCATTGCAGCGCCTATAGTCCTTGTTTTCAAGCTCGCTACCGCATGCCGCACAATCATGGCCAGTGCCCTGAGAAGACCAAGAAAATTACTTTAACAGTCGATGCTTACAAAAGAATTCTATGACTGGCCAAAACTTAGGATGGTCGTGTCGACCCTTTGCGTAAAATAATTTACGAGTTCCGCTACAAAGAGCTGTCCACCGCTTATTCAGTGGGGGGATTAAGCGTGGCGCGCAGCCTGGCGAGAACGAGCAACAGTCGAGAGCACTTGTTTTACATTACGATTTCCCAGTCGACCACACTCTGCAATTGCAATTCAGAAGAAATAAAAACGCTCGTCGAACTCCTTCGTCCGATATGCTAATTCTTTCTTTGATTTCTTTCTTTATTTATTTTTTGTTTTGTTTAACTTCCTGTCAGGCTACACCGAACCGGCACGCCATAAAATATATTGAATCTGCTTCTGGAGGAGTACATCGCGTGTCAAAGAGCATTACAAGCCTTCCCCCTGCCCCTTTTTTTTTCCTATTGCTTCTTTCTTTTGTTAGTGCGTGGCTATGATTGTGGCAACTTTTATTTAAGACGTCTTTTTCGTCCTTACACGCTCCAGTAGCCCGAGTACAAACTTGGGTCGCAAGCTGGAGCACACGGCCTTATATCTTACGGCAGGCTGCTTCACGTGCACCGCTGCACATGGAACGCGCGCGAACGGAACAAAGTACCGCGTGACCGGCGCTCCTTCCTTTCTTTCTTTCTTTCTTTCTCCCTCTATCTCTCTCGCGCACGCCAGGAGATGCCAGTTGCTTGAATCGTGTTATCTTTAGTTTCTTCCCCCCCTCGTTTCTTTTCTGTACTAGCTCTAGATGGGGGAGGGTTGTCTTAACATCGCGCTCTCCACTGTAAACAAAAAGACGCCGGGCTGTGCATTCCACCTGCACGCCAAGCGTGGCAGGCAGCTCGATGACAACGCTGCCGCGTGAGGGTCGTTCCGAAGTGCATATTTGCGAATGAAAACAGCGCGGCCGCGAGAACGCGTGCCCAGCTGCTTGGCGATTGCCTGCGCGCGCCCGCGCCTCCAGCGTCGGCGCACCTGCTCCCCATAGTGCGCCATCCATCACGCCCCAGTGGTGCTCAGGGCGGCCTTCGATTCAGTTCCGCGCGGTAGTCCCTCGCTGTCCTTTTCCCTCCTCCTTGCGTTCTGCTTTCGTGGAAGCAGAAAAAGTTGACAAAAGGCCTTAAGCATTCTGCCTTCTTTTTATTCTTCTTTTCTTTTTCCTCTACGATTTCCATAATTGTCAGCGGTTGTAGCAGTACGGAGCTCGATAAATAAATAAATTGCGACAATGGTCCGGCAACCTCTACTATTTGTTGGCCTCCTGACGACAGGCATAGAAAGTTGCAGTCGTGTTCAAGGGTACCCTAGTGTTCGTGGTGTACAGTTTACATATCTTTCTGGCCGTTTACCAAGACAACGCCAGCATTTACTTTCTTAATCTTGTTTTGTATCACTCGACTATGGATTGAATTTTCCGGTGTGAACTCTTATAGACCGTGTATTGCCGTACTTCTTCTCAAAAAGTACCATGGCATGCAGAAACCTTCACTTCACAAAGCTTGTTGCTGATTTTGGCATTCATTTTGAAACCACCTGTGGCACACAGTAAAGTAGCGCCCTTTACAGTCGTGCTACACTTAAAGGAGCGCACACTTTGTGCAGGGGATATCTACGGCGGGCATCTTTCGGCTCCTGGTCGTGAACAAAAAAGTAGGCACATTATTCATGCACACCATAGAAGAAAAGATTAGTAAGCAGAAAGAATTGCCGCGTAGCACCGAAATGAACGCCCTCTCAACGCACCGCACGTGGCGTCCCTACATTCGCAATGACGGTCTTGAGTGCTAGTGTCCAACGGGTTGAACATGCAATATCAAATCATTAGCAGAGAAAAGCAGGTGTACATGCATATAACATTTTCCATTCAGCATACTCCCTATATCATTACTTTTCCAGTTAATCCTACATATCACGCTAAAACGGTCAAAAAACACTATAAACAGCACTTACTTCTCCGGCGGTCGCCGTAAAATGCCGCTTCGCTGAGCGCCGCCATGTCTTCTTTAATTCCGGATCCACTGTCGCAACTTCGACAAAACTTCATAGGTGACGCTGGTAGGTGTCCACAATATTGAACAACTGGTTCTTACGGGAGAAAATACGATGCGGACGGGAAAGTGGCGGAGTATTTGATGTCCAATGTATTGGACAAATCTCCATAGCTGGAACCCAGGAGGATATTGCCCGTCTAACGGTATGCGCAATACGCAAGCAACACAACCCACAAAAGTGCTGTCGCCGCGGAATAATTCAGTCAGAGAAGACAAACACGAAACGAACCAGCCACGACGTTCCCACCGCTTTCCATATGCATATATCTTAGTACAATTGCCTCTTTATTTATGTACTTCCTCTTCGTCGCCGAACGACGCGCCCCGTCTAGTTTCTCTGTCGCGCGCCAGGTAAACGAGAGCAGCGCATCCGAATGCATCCTTAAAACTTGCTGAAGCGCACTGCGCTGTCTTGTGCACGACAAACACGACATTTATACCAGAGCAGTTTGTCCTGTAGGAAACTCGCTGCGAGCTCGTCAGAGAGTAACACAAGTGCGAAGCGCCTCCTATAGGCATGGAGAAAGAAGCTTCCTTTCTGCTTCTAGCCGAGTCCTTTGCCAACAACCGCTCGGAGAGAAGTACACGTGGCGCTTTTATGCCGTACGCTGGGAGAACGTTTCGTGCCTCCGCGGCAACACGCTCGGCTCATGCGCAGTTTCATTTCCTTCTGCATCGTTCGTCCCGCAACGTTTTCAACTGAAAATCCTCGAGGAGTCTCTCGCGCTGCGATCGTTCAGCTGCGCCGTGGGAATGGTGTTTAGTGTGGGGATTTATCTAATCTTCGTGCTTGCGGCTTCGGACGTTCTTCGTTATTTTTCACTACGCCTTCGCTGCCAGAACTTACGCAAACTCCGAAGCAATCCTACTTTTATAAGCGCAGCAGGCTGCACAACTCTCCGCACCTGCATATTCGCTCCGAAGTGTTGCGTTAATAACGCAATATTTGGTGAAAATAATCAATTCGAAGTCACAAAGTTGTCTGAAGCAGGCAGAAGAACGAAGTTTAGGCAACTCCATGCACACTGCCCATTATTGCCATGCTGGCTGAAACCGCCATGCTGGAAGCGGCCGTTGACACCCGCGCCAGAGATCTCCATAGCAAATTTTGTGGGAAATGGTCAATGTCCATGTGATATCACATTTTCTAACAAGAAACGGTAATGCTACGGACCGCGTAATACTATATTTATTTACTCTCAGGGCCAAATGGCATTGCGGAGGGGAGCGGGTTTTCGTACAGAACAATTGAACAAAAAGCAGTCAATACAGTGTCGCACAAATAAAGTTTCTGCTTATACAATGCTATCTAAAATATCACAAAACTTGTAGTTATAATTATTACTTGCGACATAAGCGAGAAGTCGGTTGCATTCGTGTGATGTATGAGGCGAACATGAGTTAGAAAAGGTATTTGTGTTGCATGGCGGGATACGTGTACTTTGTGATGATGAGCAATGCGACGGGACATGTGCTGTGGACGAAAGAGTAGTTGGTCACGCAGAAAGCAATGGTAATACAACTTGTGGAACAGTTTGAAACGAGAAAGCTTTCTGTGAGATGCTAAAGAAGAAAGTGCGAGGAAAACCTTCATTGGACAGATGCTCACGGTTCTGTCTGTTATAATTAGAGAATATAAAACGAACGGAGATATTCTGAACAAGTTCAATCGAGGTCACTTTAGTTTGCTCTGACCATATGCACCATAATTAGCTACAGCAATAGCTGGAAATTTTACAAAGTGACCTAGATGATGATGATGTTGTAGACGTAAAATATGCCGCCTAAACTCAATTTATTAGCTAATCATAGAAAACTTCTTTAATAAGCTAACGGATAGTGCGTGCGTGTTACGCATAGCGTTAGACGGGCAATATACACGAGGGCAGACAAAATCAAGCTGTTGCTGTCGCTTGTTTTCGCGCTGAACGAAATTGGGATTCTATTTTTTTTAGTGCCCCCCCGTGCACATTCTTAGGATACTTCACGTACTTTCTGCGGCCAACTATCTATTAATCTAACCGTTGTCCCGCCTTCCTGTGTCACCGGGTGGTCCATGGTCGAATGGGTAGCGCGTCGGGCTGCTGTGCTGAGGGAATAAGGTTCGAAACCAACCACTGGATCCACTTGTGCCACTGAATATGTGCCAATGTGTACATATGTGCAGCTTTTCAATGAACTTTTTTCACGAACTTTTTTTCACGTCGACATGATTGAGTGTTGATGCGGGACTCGGATAGGCACCGCTGTTCGGAGAAACTCTTTGACGCCGACTTGGAGCACTGGGTATGGGTCACTCAGTCTGCCTACAAGAGTCACCGGGTGTGTGGTAGAAGGTGTGTGTGCCTCTTCAATGAATGTCTCTCACGCCAATTTGGGTAACTAGGTATGTCCCACTGGCAATGGGCCACTCGAAAATGATGAAACAGATCCCTTAAGCTGCTCCGATACTGAGCGGGATCAAGCCCACGTCACAATGGTTCCTCAAGGACAGCGACCCGAGAATTTAGCAGGCTGCACCACAAATGCATTGGGTATGCGCCGTTTTTCAATTAACGCCTTTCATGCCAACGCTTTAGCGAGCAGCGCCAATGGAAACTGACCCTTGCAACGTTTAACCCCCGAACCCTCTCGAGTGAGGCTAGCTCAGCAGGACTCTTTGAGGAATTACCAGACATTGTTTAGGATATCATCGGCCTTAGTGAGATCAGAACTGGTCCTCTGCTATAGAGGTCACCTAGATAAGAAGCAATACAGGCTTAGGATTCCTAATCCATAAGGACATAGCGGGCAACAATGGCGAATTCTACAGCATTAATGAGAGTGTAGCTCTAGTCGTAATCAAAATTAATAAGAGGTATAGATTAAAGGTAGTACAAGCCTACGCTCCAACATCTAGTCATGATAATGAGGAAGTAGATCAGTTTTATGAAGATGTTGAATTAGCGAGGAGAAAAATGCAAACTCAGTATCCTGTAGTAATGGGCGCCTTCAATTCAAAAGTGGGGGAAAAGCAGGCTGGTGAACAAGCAATTGGCAAATACAGCGTCGATTCTAGGAACGATAGAGGAGAGGTGCTGGTACAATTCGCAAAAAGGAATAAGCTTCGAATAATGAACACTTTTTTTTTTCAGGAAACGTAGCAACAGAAAGTGGACCTGGAAAAGGCCTAATGGTGAAACAAGAAATGAAATTGACTTCATACTTTCTGCTGATGCCAGCATAGTGCAGGATGTAGAAGTGATAGGTAGGGTAAATTGCAGTGATCATAGGTTAGTGAGGTCTAGGATTCACCTCAGTTTGAAGAGAGAAAGAGCAAAATTGGTCAAGAAGAAACAGGTCAACCTAGAAGCAGTAAGGATAAAAGCAGACAAATTCAGGCTGGTACTTGCAAACAAATATGCAGCCTTAGAACAGAGAGATGATGATGACATAGAGCTAATTAATGAAACTGTAACTAGGTTGGCTTCAGAGGCAGCAATTGAAGTTGGAGGCAAGGCACCAAGGCAATCAGTAGGCAAGCTCTTCCAAGTAACACAGGACCTAATAAAGAAACGACAAAAATGAAAGTGTCCAACTCAAGAGATAAGACAGAATTTGCGGAACTATCAAGGCTGATCAACAAGGCGAAAATGAGTGATATTCGAAAGTATAACGTGAGAAAGACTGAAGAAGCCCTAAAAAATGGACGCAGCCTGAAATCAGTGAGTAGGAAACTTGGCATAGGACAAACAAAGATGTACGCACTGAAAGATAAGCAGGGTAATACCATCAGCAATCTCGAAGGTATAGTAAAAGCAGCTGAAGAATTCTATACTGACCTGTACAGTACCCAGAGGAGCCATTCTCCATTCTCCATTCGAAGCAGTAATGAATAGGTTACAGAGACTCCTCCTATGACTAACGATGAGGTCAGAAGGGTTTTGCAAGACATGAAACAGGAAAAATCGGCAGGAGAAGGTGCAATAACAGTCGATTTAATCAAAAATGGAGGAGACATAATGCTTGGAAAACTGGCGGCTCTCTATACGAAGTGTCTATCGACTGCAAGGGTCCCAGCAAACTGGAAGAATACAAACGTTATACTAATCCACAAAAAGAGAGACGTTAAAGAATTGAAAAATTATAGGCCCATTAGCTTACTCAAAATATTACATAAAATGTTCACCAAGATGCTTTCCAATAGAATAAGGGAAACACTGGACTTTAGATAACCAAAGGAACAGGCTGGCTTCAGGAAGGGATACTCTACAATGGATCACATCAATGCCATTAATCAGGTAATCGAGAAATCCGCAGAGTAAAATCAACCTCTATATATGGCATTCATAGATTACGAAAAGGCATTTGATTCAGTGGAGATACCAGCAGTCATAGAGACATTACG
Organism: Dermacentor andersoni; assembly: GCF_023375885.2. Taxonomy (NCBI): domain Eukaryota; kingdom Metazoa; phylum Arthropoda; class Arachnida; order Ixodida; family Ixodidae; genus Dermacentor; species Dermacentor andersoni. The sequence continues at coordinate 197,884,807 of NC_092814.1, forward strand.
TAATCAAGAAGTACAGACCGCTTACGTAAATAGCTTGGAAAATATCTACAGAGGTTCCACAGCTACCTTAATTCTACACAGAAAGAGCAGGAAGATACTTATAAAGAAAGGAGTCAAACAAGGAGACAGAATCGCTCCAATGCTATTCACTGCGTGCTTGGAAGAAGTATTCAAGCTATTAAACTGGGAAGGCCTAAGAGTAAGAATCAACGGCGAATATCTCAGCAGCCTTCAGTTTGCAGATGACATTGTCCTGTTCAGCGACACCAGAGACGAGTTACAACAAATGATTGAGGAACTTAACAGAGAGAGTGTGGGGTGGAAGATTAATATGCAGAAGACAAAGATAATGATAAATAGCCGGGCAAGGAAACAAAAGTTCAGGATCGCCAGTCGGCCTCTAGGGTCTGTGAAGGAGTACATTTACCTAGGTCTCGGAGGGCGCGCGCGGACTTCTCGGCAGCGACACTGGATGGCACAGCGTGTCCAGAAAGAGAGAGATATAACTTTAGTATGTCCTTGATGTGGTTCATGGGTGGCGGGGGTCGGGAGACTAACCCCGAGTCCCCCCCTTCCTCAGACGGCGGCCAGTCCTTGCTTTCTGGCGGCGTCTTCGGCCATCCGGACGGCCCAGAGCTGCTCTTCTGGGTCCAAGCTGAGCAGCAATGTCTCCCACTGCTCGGCCGTAGTTATGATGCGTGTGTTAGTGCGGTAGGTGTTGGTGGGTGAGGCTTTAAAGAAGCGCGAGGCAGAAGCCCGGTTGCCGCATGGCGCGTTTCTCAGCGTTCGCACCAACCGGCGCGCCATACATTTCGGAGGTCACGCGCAGGCTTTGCGGCGGCGGCGCTAAACATGGTGCCACGTGTTGTTAGGGAAGTGCGAAAGAGGAATCCCGCTGCAGTGCACGCCTCATACGTAACTCGTTTCGACGGTGTCAAGAAATTGTGTCACTAGACTGATTCAAAGCTGAACGCATTACCGTCGACAGTCATTGTGAGATTGGTTATGCCATATTTTTGTTGTCTGTTGCAATTGTGCCGCAGGACACTCATGCATAAAGTGCTATTTATAGTATCACTTCCGTGCACTCTCTGAAAGAATGAAGCCCGTAACACTGTTCCGTTACTCAACTAGGCAGGAAAATGAAGTCAGTGACTGTGGGTTTGTGTGTTGATGGAAAGCAGCGGTTCACCAACGCACCGGAGTATAACGTCTTCTTTCCATTCTAAGCGGCTTTGAACCACCGTATTCCTACGTAGATAACGCGATCACAAATATAACACGAGGGCGGACTTTTGGTCCCTAAGAAAAAGAGCAAAATATGTGATGCGATTACAACTCGAAGTGATGCCGCAGATAAACCGGAAATGACGCACAAAAGCGGATGCCCACAGGGCGCTTTATTCATTGTTGCTGTGAACCGGCGTCACAAATTACAGTAAGAGGGCGAGTGCATGCACATCGTTGTCACGGATGACGTCTTTGTGGCTGTTCGCGCGAACACCGTTGTCGTCCATGGCGCCAAGATTATCGGACAGGCAGTACTGCCGAAGTGCCCGCGGTACAACCGAACACGTCAAAGCTGTGTTCGGTTATTTGTATGTTAGAACACAGTTTCGTACATGGTAGCGGTTGCAGGGGTGCCTAGTCGTTTAGCTCAGTGCATTGTGATGCACCATACAAAATAAAGAAGAATAAAACGCATTATATTTGTTTCATGAATCCGAACATCACGCGAGCCCCATTCTGAGGCCTGAAATTTCGGGGGGAAAACTCGAGTTATATTCGTGCCAATACGGTACTTACGTTCATCCGCAAAAACTGGAGGATTTTTTACTCATGCTTTGTGATACGTCTTTATCTGTTACCAACCTAAACAACCCAGTTTGGTAATCGTGAGCATAAAAGAAGAAGCTGCTTATATCCTTGTGAGTGCAGTTGTGTACCCTTTAAGAAGTTTGCATAAGATTTGCAGAAAGTACTGCTCATCGTAATCAGCATCCATATGGCCTCACTTTAACAACATCAACGACGACGACGACGGCAGCAACAAAAGCAACAATATCCGTCGGAAGCTAACTCGAGCAGCTCTCAAGAACTTCAATTGCTGGTATGCAATTATCCCTGTTCTGCACAACAGAGAACTAACACGTCATCAGCCACTTGCGAGGCAATGTATAACCTGAAAATATAGTTGCTCATATAGTCGGAACTTCTGAATGTCAGAACTAATCTTTAGGCTACGCAGTACTAGGAAATGATGACATCGTAGGTACCTTCCGTGTTTATGTTCAGTTTATCTTCTTTCCACGTGAAAGTTGGGCGAATTGTTTCCTGCTTTTCCCCCATTCACGCTATACAGAAACTAACTACATAGCTGCGTATTAGGGGAAGTGAATGTCTCAGTGTCTTTGCTTTTACTCGTACCAATTAAGCTTGCCTACAGGGGTGAAGAACAGAAACTATTCTGAAGAGCAACCATCTTCTCTAGGAGTTTCTTCGCTCCAGCACCTTATTCATCATATACCTCTCTTATGATTAAACATTGTTCGCTATTTCTCGTCTCCATCCTCTCTCTCTCTCTCTCTCCCTTTGTCATTATCTCATCCAGCGGAAGCTTGGTAGTTTTTTGCTGCCACCCGTGCACTTCGCAATTGCAGCTCATAGCGCGAGTTCGCTAAAGCGAAGCCCCTCATTCTATCCCTTATCGGGCGAGCGCTTCATTCTCTCGTGCAAATATTTACCTTAGGATTCGCCAAGTAATATTCACACAATTCTCGCTCCGGCACGCTGCCGTCGAAGAATGGAAATACCTCGACGTCAAAGCAGCGAAACTGTATTTCAAGCGAGAAAGGTTAAAACAGCCCCCGTAATCCGGTACTGCTGTCGTTTTCTGCATATTGTGCCGAGTATATATAAGGGCGGTATTTTTATTTTTTTTTACTTAACCTGGCGTTTAGCGACCTTCGCTGATATAGTGACTACGACGAGCCTACCCGGCTCGCAATAGCGTGTTATTATTTTGCGCAGGGCACCCGGGGCAGCTTCCACAGAGTATTTTCACGAAGAATTTTGCCCGTAGGTAAACTTATACCCAAAGGTGAAAAACGCTTCGCACAAGTCATAGTAAGTTGCCTCATAGTAAGTTGTGGTCACACAGGAGAGACAGTGGCGTAAAGTATTTTTAAACACTCGTCATTCGGCAACTTACTGTACGGCCGCTTGCTGCCACTTGCGCAAAGGTTTTCTCAACCGTAGAGGGTAGGGTGCCCTTTAAAATGCCGTGGAGGAGGCTTTGTAAAGTACATTTTACAAGCGGCCCCTCATTTCACAACTGAGCCCACTGAGTTCTGGACCACCTTCTGGCGTAGATACGCGACTAGAAACATCGCACGCACAATTACATACACGCCAAGTGACTGTGCTGGGCGACAGTAAACTTCCCTTACGCGTTTTAAGGCGCGAAAAGTTAGTCACCATAAACGCTAACTCAGGGGCGGAATAACGGTTCATTCGCCTCCTCTTGCGACAAAATACCTTTAGTACGTTTCTTCGCGGTGCTTCACGATTTCAACAAAGTCATCATATTCTAAGTGTTAATAGGATCAGTTTTCAATTCAGATTCCTTCACCGCGACATCATTAGCAAGCTTATTGTCACTGGGAGCATGGGTATACTAGCTTCTGTACACATGAGTCAAGAAAACCCAACGCTATGGAGTACACGGAGAAGTTGTGGGTTGAGTATGCACTGGCTACATCAGTTGTCTTTCTTTATTCTTCGTATATTACCCCTAGATCCCCCCCTCCTGCCCCTCCCTGTCATGTCCGCAGAATTTTTGAGAATTTTAATGCTCACAGGTTGGCAAGTATAGTAATGTAACTGCCATTGAGCGCCATATATGCGCAACGTATGCGTGCGCGGTGAGGTAAGAAAAAAATAAGGAAGTACATAAGCGCCTTCATTACATGAATGCAGCTTTTTGCGCACAAAACGAGGACTAAGAAGAGGCTGAGACGCACGAGCGCGGACTTACAACATTTTTTTTTTATTTTGAAGCGAGCGACCACATATATAGCAGAATCCGTGACACATCACGTGTGTCTCAGCCTCTTCTTCATCCTGTAAGATTTGGAAGACGATCTCGCCGCTGCCACCAGTTGAAGGGGTTGTAGGTCGTATAGAGGAACTTCAGAGGAACTAGGCGTACAGGCTTTATTTACAGTATTTACATTTTAAACAAGAGATACATTCGACAGTCGAGCGTGGCTCCCAAGTGGAGCACGCAAGACGAGCATACAGCACACAGCTTACGAGCACACAGCTCACTAGTACATTGACGAGCACGAACACGAGCACAGAACACGACAACGAGCGCACCCCTAGCAGCCGACAACAGCCGCTTATAAACACTTCGTGTTCCCTAGATCCCTAGGTGAGGCAAAAACGTTCGACGTCATCGCAGCCAGCCCCCTTTGACGGAAAGGAGGAGGGGGTTTACACACACACACGTACGCACAGCTTTCACTGCCGATTCGCAGCGTCAAACGTCAACGCAGTCGTCCCGCCGCTTGCCCATTATCTTGAGTCTTGAAAGGCGCGTTGGTTCACCGAGCTGACCCCCGCAGCGTGGCCGCCGGTTGTCCCTTGTCCGGCGCCTCTAAATTCCAGAGCTGCCTTTCTCCTGTAGTCGCCGATTCCCCGAACGAGGCGCATGGTGGATTAACGCCGCCGTAGTCAAGTTCTCCAAAGGTAGTTCATGGTTGGTTAGCGCTGTCGTTCTCGTTGGTTCTCTGAAGGGCGCCACCACCGCGGATCGATCGAAGCACCTGCAGCGGGCTGAGATAGTTTTGCAGAGCAGTACCCCTGCAGACCGATCCTAACAGCTCCTCCATGGCCCGGAAAATCTCGCCTGGCCAGTGCTGACAACCGCTGGGCAGGAAGAGAATGGCTGGCGAGCAAGAAGGTGGCTTTGCTCCCTGCAACCCCTGCGCACTTGGAATGCCTTCAACCATCTCACAACAACTGGCACAGAAGAGTCGATCCCAGGAACACAATACCACTCCGCGTACAAACGCCCGGAATCAGCTGCTAACCCACCAGGCTTCCTAATAAAATTTTCCATGCAAGCCGCTCAACTGGCAATTCCAAATTTTGCCCCAAAATTTCGTGCCGCCAAAGTGAGCGTTCACGTTCCCTCTGAGTTCGACTAAACCTGACCGTCAGGTTTCAGAAGAGGAAATGTTTACGCAGAACTAAACCGAAGGCTCTCAAATATCAATACCCAAACATAAGCAGCCTAAGTTCACGAACAGCCTGTTTTTACCCTATCGCAGTGGCGTACTTATCGCACTCCGCAGAAACCTTTAAAAAAATTCGTCTTCTAACAACTAGTTCTACGCACGCGTACTAGAGCAGTCAGAATACCGCCGCCCTCAACAAACACGAGCAACCTAGTCATAAATCTGCTTCCTTCCGTCCACACAGGACACGCGCTAATGGAACTAAGAACGCTTCTCAGTGCAAATGATGCACTAACTGAAAATCTACGCGCTTAACCTTAGAAAATTAAAAAACACTTATAAAAAAAAGAAGGTTAACTAATACACACACGTGTTACCATAGACCTCACATGATAACCTTGACACTCAGCTTACTCACACACACACAAAAAAAGAAAGCCTATCTACTCATTAACTAACACCTCGCGAGACTAAATGTTTAAATAAAACACCTCTTTCAAACCTCGGAGCTTCTCAAAGGAAAACATAAACAAAGCTCATATCTTACATATTGAAAGAAACCTTAGTCTTAAATCGCGAAAGTTTTCCATTGCTCAAAAAATAAAACAAAACAACATGCTTTACTTCTACGGAAGCTCTCTTGACCTGCCGTTCCACACGTTTACGACTGACTCGTACTTTTGAGCCGTACTCGAGGTGGTCGCGGTTCGAAAGCCACACTGGCTACCGAGGAACAACAAAAGGGCTGACACACTATCAGCTCCTCCAAGACGTTACTGTCTCCTGCCAATTTGCGTCCTGGCGCCCCGCTTTCATCACGATCTCGACTGACCGCGTCACGACTTTCTACCACCTCGTCTCCTCTTGCCACCTTGCGCTCCTTCTCACTACATACTGCACCCCAAAAAGAACGACGGAACGACGAGGAACGTAACTGCCCCGTGCCCTTTGTCCGCGTCCGTGCAGAACATGCTTCTCGGTCTCTCTTTAACCGGTGGCTCGAACGTGTTTGATGCGTCAACATCGTCAACGACGACCGCACCTTTCTTTTCCTCGCGCCCTGGTTTTTTGCGTCTTTCACCGTCTTTCGCTGCGCTACTTTATTTACCGCTTTCTGTTCTTTACGGCGCTTCTTTCTGCGGCGCTTTCTCTTTCAAGTCGCTTTCATGTCGCCTTCTCGTGCCTCATGCTGGCCGGTACACATTTCGTCGGCCCGGATCGGCCTCTTACCCGCACAGTTTGAGTGATTTTCATTTAAATTGACTCTTTCTTTGCCTCAACTGGCGGACAGCTCAACCGACTCTGGAACAATGCAGCAAGCTTTACTCGAGCTATGCAACTCGCACTCTTACGAATTGCCCTTTACTGCATGGCCCAGCTCACGCTGTGCTTCGGCACGCAGCCCGTCGGTCTCGACCGCTGTCTCACGCGCACAGTCTGAATGATGCCTAACTAAATCATCCCTCTCTTGGCTACCTAGACTGGCGGAGAGCTGCACCGATCCCTGAACAATGCAGTTGTCTTCTCTTGAGCTACGCAGCTCGCAATCCTGAGAACTACCCTCAACTGCATCGTCCAGCTCGCACTTTACTTAGGCACACAGATCTAACTCGACATGGGTGGTCGCGCCTGTCGGGTCAGCAGTATTCTCTACTTCGCTAGCAATCTCGTTAACCTTACATGCGACGCACACACGCGGTGACTGGTGCAATTCATTCACAGCTGGCCTAGCTGTCTCTACAGTGCTCTGTTGGCACAGCACCTCGTCGCTCTCACTCTGGCCTTTAACGGCCTCTGCTGCCACTAAGGCAACGTTAGCTGCTAGCACTTCGAGTTCACTTATGAACGTGCTGCTAATCTCGCAGGTGCTACTACTTTCCTCGGCTTTCGACTGAAATCTGCTATCGACTTCCTCCCACTTTCGCTGCGTCCAGCCTACAGATTTCTCAAGCCGCTGTTGACTTTGCTCGATTAACTGTTGAAAACCTTCAATCTCTTTGTTCAGTGCATCAATGTACTGCCTCGTTACTTCTGTTAGGCTTTCTTCCTGCGAAATACTTTTTAGTTCCTGCCTAGCTTTTTCCTGTTTTTGTTTAAATTCATCCTGTTCTTGCCTAATTGCTTCCTGTTCCCGCTTTTTGCTTAGAATTAGTTTGCCCATTTGTTCTATGAATTTCAAATCATTGTCACTTTGGAGAATGGTCTCACGAATCTCTGATTCCGTCAAGTCCTCCTCTACGTCTACCTCCATCTCTTCACACAACCACAACAGGTCAGCTCTTGTCAAACACATTAGGACCATGGTCGCTACTTTAAGCTTTGGCTCTCCTGTCACACAATACTTGCTGCGATACCCACGCAAATCAGAATACAAGTAAAAGATCCCAGCGAATCAAATCTACACACAGAGAGAAATTGAAGCCTGGTAAATCTTACAGCCAAAACCAAACGCTTACCCACTGAAGCAGCACCATATCACCAATCCTTCTTCGCCGTACCCAGTCAGTTGCAAGAGTTGGTCAATCCCAAGTCGCTTCCAACTTGATCAGGATACCGGTCGCTCACCATGCGCCAAATTCCGTGAGCTGCCGTTGCTGTCTCCGAGTCGTTGGCCGATCTACGAGCCGTAGGCCGATCTCTCCGCTGCCATTCAGTTGTAAGATTTCGAAGACGATCTCGCCGCTGCCACCAGTTGAAGGGGTTGTAGGTCGTAGAGAGGAACTTGGGAGGAACTAGGCGTACAGGGTTTATTTACAGTATTTACATTTTAAACAAGAGATACATTCGACAGTCGAGCGTGGCTCCCAAATGGAGCACGCAAGACGAGCATACAGCACACAGCTTACGAGCACACAGCTCACGAGTACATTGACGAGCACGAACACGAGCACAGAGCACGACGACGAGCACACCTCTAGCAGCCGACAACAGCCGCTTATAAGCACTTTGTGTTCCCTAGATCCCTAGGTCAGGCAAAAACGTTCGACGTCATCGCAGCCGGCCCCCTTTTGAGGGAAGGGGAAGGGGGTTTGCACACACACGTACGCACAGCTTTCACTGCCGATTCGCAGCGTCAAACGTCAACGCAGTCGACCCGCCGCTTGCCCATTATCTTGAGTCTTGAAAGGCGCGTTGGTTCGCCGAGCTGACCCCCGCAGCGTGGCCGCCGGTTGTCCCTTGTCCGGCGCCTCTAAATTCCAGAGCTGCCTTTCTCCTGTAGTCGCCGATTCCCCGAACGAGGCGCATGGTGGATTAACGCCGCCGTAATCAAGTTCTCCAAAGGTAGTTCATGGTTGGCAGGCGTCGCATGATCTTACAAAGTTTTCTACGTCTTTGAAACAGCCAGGCCAGCAGTAATCCATAAGCAATCTTTCCTTTGATTTTTTTTTATGCCTAGGTGGCCGGACCAGCCATTTCCATGACAGAGACTCAAAAGGTCTTCCCTGTACTTAGTAGGTACGACTAATTGATCTAGAATCCTAGCCTTTCGATCTCTGTAGTGCCGATACAACAATCCTACTCTCTCTTGTATCGTCACGTTGTGCCTAGCAATGCCTTCTTTAGCTGTGTGGTATAATTTCGCTAAGCTGTCATCCCTCTTTTGCTCCGCTGCCAGTGACTCTCTGTCCACACGTAAGAGCTTATCAATGTTCTTTGAGGCCGGTGATAATAACGACCCTGTCTCGCTTGCGATTGCTTCAGCTTGCTCTTCCTGCAGGCTTGAACTTTGACACTCTAGTGCTACGCTCTCATTGAGCTGGTCAGCTTGCAGGCTCTCCCCAACTGTTTTTTTGTCCCTCGGGCCAAAAATTTTCAGCCGAAAACGACGCGATTTTACGAGCTTGCCCGCGGGTCAATGCCTGTACTATGCCCTCTCCCAGTTTAAGCCCTTTGTCACGCAGTAACTGATTCGAACGATTCGAAAAGATGTAAGGGTACTGCAGTGACAAAAATTTGGAAACTGCAGTTTCGGTCACTAGCTCCCCGAATGGTCCACTGATTTTGACTTTGGCCATGGGCAGACACACGCTGTGTTCTACAACCTGTTTGATCCATGCTACTTCTCCGGTGAAGTCATCTACCGTCACGTAAGACGGATGGACAATGTCCATCGTGGCGGCACTGTCTCTTAGCACTCGGCATGGTTTGCCATTACCTTGCAGGTCGTGAAGATATGGGCTTAAAAGTTCCATATTCTCGTCTTTTTCCTCTACGTAGGAAAAAACAGCGGATTGGACTAAAAGATTCGAATTTTCTTTTCTGCTCTTTTTGTACGGTTTCCCCGTTAGTTTTCTCCTCGCTCTTTTCTGCGGGCTTTTCCTCCACGTCTACAGGCTCCGATCGTCTAGTCTGCGAACCATTTTTGAACGCAAATGCTTTCCGCGGTCCATTTCGACCGTTCCAGTTTCCGTCCTCGGCGTTCAACTTTCTACGCGTTGCGTACTCTTAGGCTAATTCAGCTGCCCTTTCCACAGTGTTTACATTCCCTCTGTCTTGCACCCACAGTTTCACAGCTTGGAGGATGCTTTTGTAAAACTGCTCTAGACACATGCATTCAATAATCATGTCTCTGCTGTCGTACGCTTCCGCGCTTTTAAGCCACTCGACTAGGTTGGCCTTTAAGCCGTATGCAAACTCCGGATACCCCTCGCTATCTTTCTTGCCTGTGCTCCTAAACCTTTGCCGAAAAGCTTCGGCTGAAAGGCGGTATATCTTCAGGAGACTAGCCTTAACTTTTGCATAATCATATGCATCCTGTGCACTGAGTCTGGTGATTACTTCCGCCGCCTCACACGGCAACATAGACAGCAACCGCTGTGGCCATGTACTCGGACCGAAGTTCATCTTCTCGCAAGTCCTTTCAAAATTGCACAAGAACAAGCCTATGTCGGTTCCGACCTCAAATGGCTTTAATAGCCTGTCCATGCGGTATGATTCTGCCTCACTTAATCGTCCCAGAGCCCCTTCACTTCCTTGAGACAACTCCAAACGTTTGCTTTCAAGTTCCAGTTGCATTTTTTTAACTCGCGATCTTTATCGCGTTCCTCTCTCTCTCTTTCCCGTTCTTCTCTGTCCCGTTCTTCTCTTTCTCTTTCCCGTTTCTCCCTCTTTTTTGAGAAGTTCCAATTCCATTTCAATTTCTTCCTCACTGGCCTGTTCGGAAATTAGCTCCAATAATTCCGATTTTAGCATTTCCTTGCGTACATCTAGGCCTAGTTCCTCACCAACAATCAACAATTCGTCTCTCAGCAGTGTCCTTAACTCCATGATTGCTGCTTTACTGCCTTGATCCTGCTCGCTAAATGTAGCTAGGTGAACACAACCTAGCTAACACTCAACAATCTAGATTCCCTGCTGTTCTAAACAGAACAACCACAAAATGAAGCTTAGAGAGTCAAAGCAAGAACCAAGCACTCACCACAGACACACCACCACGTCGCAAAGTCCATCTCACCGCTGTCAGCCAGTTGTTATGATTGGGGGCTCAATCCCATCGCTCGTAACCCGTTGTCAAGATTGGAGTCCGGCATGAATTAGAAGGTAGCTGGCCCATGCCGTCGTCCAACTTATCCACGCTGAGGACGTTGATGAAGGGAAGGACTGCTTCTCATCGAGAACGAGGAATATGGGTTTATTTACAGTATCTACATGCAGTTCATCAGTCTAGCATGACTGCGAGAGAAAGTACATCAGTCTAACATGACTGCTTGAGAAAAGTACATCAGTCTAACATGACTGCTTGAGAAAGAGTCCACGGAGCAGCCGCACAACAGCGGTTTATAAACACAAGGTCCTACCCCGATACCCAGATGACGGAAACGGCCCTCCAGTCATCGTAAACAAGTCGCCTCTCTGCGGGACGGTTTACACACACACACTCACACCCACACTTCCTTGCGCGAGGTTCACGGTCCCCAACCGAGGTCAGCCGGACTTCGTAGAACTCGGGGCTTGTGTCAGGAAAGGTGCCTTTCATTCCTCGAGCTGACCCCCGCAGCGCGGCCGGTAGCCCATTGTCTTGCGTCTCGAACGGCGCGTGGGAAGAGGCCTCAGTAGACGTTCCCGCGGGCACGTACACCCCGCTCGTGGCAGACCAGGTTGGCGGTGGCGTGCTCAGTAACAATAGCTGGTCCGCCGAGCGCGTTTAGTCACAATGGCGACGAGGCTAGAGCGTAACGGTGGCGTTCCAAGCAAAGGTTACCGCCGCTGTCGCAACTGGCTGGCAAAACTTGCATCTCAGCGGGCCGTTCTTAACAACCTCAGCAGGGAAGAAGCGAGCATATTTCTGGTCAGGAAGGACTTCTCGCTTTTCTCGGCAGAGTATACCATCAGCCAGAGTAAACTGTCATCCATCCGCTCATAGTCCTTACGTGTTTCGTGCCTCAGAGATGCACGCTTTGCTAGGTTTGGCCACGCATGTTCCCCTCCACCGCCGTATAACTTGAAAAGAGCTTTCGCTTTCTCTAAACTCCCTTGAAACTTTCATTATGAGCGCATAGCGAGTCCAATTTCTGAGATCGTTCGTCGATTCCGGTGCCCGTAGCCCTAATGAGACGCCTCCGCATAGCAACAACAGGATCATTGCTAATGGATTGTCTTGGCTTGGATGCGTTTAGCACGAGGAGCCAGACGGCGGCTTGTTTTGTAACGTCTTCGTCAAGGTCCATCTAAATATGTCGCGAAGCTTGAAACGAAAAGCGTGCCAAAACCCATCGCCAAATATATCAGTTAGTGGTGCTCGATAGAAGCGCGACTATGTCAGGGGGGGACAAATACTGAAAATAGAAAACCTATGAAAAAGAACGTTTGAAAATTTTTAATCAGGATGCTATCGTACGAGTAAATATTCCGTTTCAAGTATTTTTGCTGTGCTAAAGCAACAACTGATAATTTTTTCTATTTCTCAATTTATTAGTTCGTTCTTTATGACCCCTACCAACCAGTGAATCTGGCGCAAGGCTTGGCAAGGCTGTGCAAACCAGCCACTATGTCGTGCGGAATGGCGTTGCACACTTCAACGCGGTGGTTTCATCCGAGTTTTTTTTTTTATTACCTTGCGTTTTTGTTCAAAGTGTGGCGTGCGCTTCAATTCCAATTTTGCGTGACCTAGCGCACGGTATTCATTGGGGAAACGTGTGAGTGCGGGTTATTTGTTATCGTGCAAGTTCACGCTGCGGTATCCTACGCGCTTGTCTCGTCGTGACGATAAATGCGGAACGCTCCGCGAAGAAGCGTCGCGCTATGTTCGTTTACTCTCCGTAACACAGGCTCTGAGTGTCCCACGGGCAGCAGAATTACTAAGTTGAATGTTTCCTGAATGATAATGTGGGGCAATATTGTCTTGTCTGATAACTGTTGCATATGAATAGATGGTGCCGCAAGGAATTACGAATGATACTGTGAAAAGGTTACCCATTTGTTGCTATACATCACGACTGTCTGCTGGCCATAGTGTTTTTCGTGCATTCAAACATGTTTTGTTTGGTCAATTATATTGGTTGCATTATTCTAGACGAATAAAAGTGAAGTTGCTTTTGAAACCTCTGTGGCAGTGTCATTTATCCTATTCGCTCACTTTCCTAAAGAAGCTACTGGAGCCATTGCCGTCAATAACAGAGTAATTATGTTCACATTGAGACATACGCCACTCCTATAGCTAAAGGACACGCTGACGTTTTAGCTGAGGCGAGTCGCAAGCTCTCCTCAGCCTCAAAAGAAAAATAACTTTAGCGTAGCGGTCGAAATGCCGGACGCTAAAGAAATTCAAACATTCGCGCCAAGCAGCATAAAATCGTGACGTCACTGCCATTTCCGGTTGTGACGTCACTTTATTTTTTTTGTTTTGCTTGCTCTTAGTTGTTCCTACGGTACGTAGATGGCGACGGATGCAGCGAGCCGCCATTTTCTTGACATGTGGGCTTCTATGGAAGCTTCGCTACCAGTTTACATATACCTTGTCTTCGTTACGTTCGCGTACCCGTGCGGTAAACTAAAGGTCTTGAAAGGACGCGTATCGTAACGTCCCGCAAAGGTGCTTACGTTTAACGTGCGTAAGGCGACAGACGCTATTCTGAAACTGTCTATTGTCATGTCGTAGTGACGTTGAAGAATAAGGCGGTGGCACAGATGCGAGTCATAAAACTCGTTCTTTATTTGGCGAACTTGGGCGCACAATGCAACTAACACTAAAAAAAAAAACGACGGCGGCGAGTATAGACGGCGATCGTCGAAATCTGATCTGCGGATGATGCACGTCGGCTATTTGTACATGGCTTAGTGATACATTCCTGCGTAATCGCTGGTCATCGTTTAAGTTCTAGAATGCATCACTATTCGCGTCGCGCACACAATCTGATCACACGATGTTCGGCGACAATATACGGAACAAACAGAACCAGTGATCCGACAAACTCCCGTTGCACAAAGGCGCGTCTCGCGCTGAGCGACAACGCTTAATATTTCTTAGCCGGTGAAGAACTAGTCTCAGTAAAAAAGGTAAACAAGTACACGTGTCAGTATTGTAACGAAAACTGAGAGCACAAAACCGAGCCAGGGAGCCGAATAAGTGCAATCGCGTTTAAAAAAAGAACAAAGTTAGGTTGGGCATTTTCCTTTATTCAGGTGAAAGTAATGGAAAGAGACATCTTATAGTGATGACGGCTAATTCTTTCCTAAGAAAGAACGAAAGAAGGGAAGAAAGAAAGAAAGAAAAATGACAAGTTGATTTAAAGCAAGCGCGGATAGATCTTGCCTTCCTTGGAATTGGCCAGAGTTACATCGTTTCTCTTAATCACGTGATGACTTGTGCTGACTAACTGTTGAAGTCATGTCCTCGCCAAATCTCCCAACATGAAAAAAAAGAAAGGATTGAGCACATAGCTGTATTGTACTGTAACGTTAAGGGAGGAATCCTGGGGCCGCAATTTGGGACCCTTTTTTTCCTCCATTTCGTTTTATGTCTTATCATCCGTCCTACTGAGTGGCCGATCTCGATGATAGTGCCTTCGTGGGATAGCCAGTGACAAAGGACAGGAAGAATAGGAAATAAAGAAAATCGAGAGGAAATACAAAACCTGCGTTTTTCTTTCTTTCCTTTTTCTTCTCTATCTCTCTCTGTTTGTTTAGGGGGGTGGAGAGGGGGGAGGGAGTCAATTTTGGGAGCCTGTGGATAGTTTATATCACCTAGGAACAGCGTCCCTGAATTCTTCACACGGACTTCTTTTTTTCCTGAAACGGTATATTATGGCGAAAAAAAATAAATATAAGAGGAACTGATGGTCCCGCAGCAAAGTGATACACCAGGAACATAACAAGTTGTCCAGCATCTAACCCGTGCCAAAGCGACCCAAACATACAAATTAGAAGACCGTGCTGCAGCAGTTTCATTTCCTACTTCGAGCTTTAAGAAACACTGAACCACGCGTGACCTCGTCCGCGTCGTCTAATCACATTTCTCTGCCTTACAATAGCAGGTGATCCCATCGCTTCGCGCTTCATGAATAAATCTACAGTAATGAAGGCCACTCGCTGGGAAGTTCCTCGAATAGGAGGTTTAGAGGAGCGAATGCAGCTATAGCTACAGCGACGATGGGCGCACAATAACCGCTGAAAAATGTTCGCTTAAAGAAAAGGCTGGTGGCTAATTGCTTCCGCCATGCGTATATCAATTTTGTTTCTGCAGGTGCGGTGCTTAAAGTCGAGTGGGAGTTTCAGCTGTGCGCGATAATACTTCGTTATTGCCACTTTCCTTGCCGTGTTCTTTTTAATCTATTTTCTCTTGGTGCCAGATGCTTTGGTTCCAGCGCCCTGTGTCCTTTACGGTAGTGTGAAAAACGACGTGATTAATCCATGAAAATAGGTTGCAGCAAATGCGGTAATAATATAACGCAGTACATCTTTAACTTATTTTTTTTGTACAGAGGTATTTTTAAAGTGTCTGTACGTTTTCTATATCTCTTTGCGTATGCGTAGTTTTAGCCTACCTTGCCCCTCAGCGTGCCGTAAATGGAATTCGCGCTTGCTAGCGGCAAAACACCGCTGTTCTGAGCAATAAAGACAAACAAGGCATTTGTACTGAAATTTTTCACAGCGCTTTTATTGTTCCTCTGCTTACTCAGGGGAGCGCGAAACGGACGAATGCTTCGACACTTTTAGCACTTTCATTGTAGCTTGCTCGAAAGACGTTTATTGGAGAATAAAAAGGGGGGGAGGGGGCATGTTTTACCGCAAGAGCACTGGAATGTATTCCTTTGTTTCTTCCTTTCTTCTTTTCTTTCTTGTTTTTATCATTTGCCGCCTGATCTACTGAGAGAACAGCCACATCTGATTTAAAAGCACGCAGTGGTCTCGTTCCCGGCTCTCAATGGCAAGTGTGGTCTGTCGCATTAAGTGTCTTTTGCACCATGCATTATGAAAGCCGAGGCTCGCGTCAGCCAGCCGTGGCATCGCACATAAAAACGTTAGCACGCAGTAATGGTTCGGGCTTGACTGGCACATTTGCTGATAGGGCACTTGTTTTCGCTATTGGCCAGCGAACGGTCAACCGCCAGTCAAGCGCCGTTCTTTACGTGCGAACACCTCTGCGATCTCGTCTCCTGATTGTTTAACACCTGTTAGAGCTTTCGTACGAGCGCTAGCTTTTAGTGACGCAGAATGCGAGTCTTTGGGTGGGCACAAAGAACAGAGCAAGCGGTCCCAGTATACGCTCGTCTTCAGAAAAATTATCGGAAGTAAATTTCGTAACGTACTTCAGCACAGTTAGAGCTAGTATGTACAGAGATGTGCTTATGAAACAAGGTCAAGGAATGAAAGAGCGCTGCGATAAAAGGGGGGGGGGGGGGGAGGCAGGATAAAGCGACACACACGAGAAGAATACGCACGCCAGGCACCAGCATAGCACACACGGTCGAAGCTGTTTACGAAGCTTTCATGAACTCCTTGCTGTCAAGGCGTATTCCCTCGCTAAAGCAAAGAGGGAGATCGGAGGTTACAGTTATGGTCGCTAGTCGCTAGAAATTTCGAAAGGTCTTCTCTGTGGTAGTGTTTCAGTTTTATTGCTCTCGTCTCTGTATTAAATTTTGGAGGCAGCCTTGGGTAATAAAAAAAACTGAACTTTGTAAGTTGCATAAGGTACATAGCTATAGTTATGGCGGACAAATATAAGTTGTGAGCTAAGACGCTAATGTCGAATAAAAAAGCTCTGAAAGCTAAGCTGCGTATCGACCTTCTTTATCCACAATGATCTCTTCGCACTCACTGTGCTCAAGCTAAAGTTTAAACTGACGCGCTGAAATGTCCATCTCGTTATGTTGGATGTGAGACAACACGTGCTCGTTTAAACTGAATAGAAAACACGAAAAATTAAAGGCGCATGAAATCACTTCCACGCATCGCCGTCACCTTGAACTTGGATATATCGGAAAGTTTCTGTTTAGGCGGCACACACACACAGAGAGAGAGAGAGAGAGAGAGAGAGAGAGAGAAAGCCCTTTATTGAAAAAGCAGAGTGATTAGCCAGCGTATTTCCGCCTACATGCTACTCTGCAGGAAATGGGACGAGGCAGCAGAAAGCCACTAGAAGAAAGTGTTCACAAGAAAAAAACAGTATACAAAGCTGCTCGTCTTGGCATGCTATCCGCTGCAGAATAAGTGTCCGAGGCAATGAAGGTAGGTATTCTTGTTAAATCTTGAAGGTTATGGCCAAAAAAATAACATCGCACTCTTTATGAGGCGACGTGTTTGGATCATAGTTTAGAGTGCAAACCTCTTAATTCATTATATAAGAACAAGTCCAGGGCTTTGTGCTGTTTCGTTGGGCGAGGCCAGGGACCCAGATCTCTCTCTCTCTCTCTCTCTTGATATATATATATATATATAGCTGAGGGAAGGGAGAGAGAGAGTAGAAAGAAAGGAGAGAAAGAAGGGGTGAAAGAGAGACGCACACGGACAACACTACGAAGTTAAAGGCGCTCGCACACGCCAGACGTTCTCAGGAAGCACAAAAGTGTCTTCACTACCTTCTGGGCCGACGATCGGTGGGGACAGTGTTCTAGCATGTTAATGTCGAGGGACCTTGGTCGAGCTTTTCCATGTTCATTTTATATCGATGTCGCTCGTCTCTGTAAGCTGACTGGACATGCGACGTAGACGTTTCTCGCGTTTTCGTCGAGTGTCCAAGGTTAATGTACTGAAACAGGCGTTTCTGGAGCTACACTTAAGCACACAAGGGCCGACAAGTGCTCTCTGACACGAGGTAATGTGCTGCCGTTAAACAGTGGCCACCAAGCCAGCGGCTAGAAATGGGCAGCTTAACTCTACAAAGCCCAACGCTTTATTTTTGATATGCCGGATTTGATGCCTCAAAGTTATGATTTAAGCGTTGTAAACTTTACGCAAAGCTTATAACAGCGTAAAGGTTGTACTACATCTTCCAATGCGTAGTTGCTGTCTCTTTAACATGGTAAACTGCTTGTTGCATACCGTTTCTTCGGGGCACCTTGTTGGCGTTGTTAAGTGATGAGACCCTGGCAAAGCAGGCAAGCGAGGAACCGCCTATCCCAATCATCAAAAATAAGCTCTAGCGAATAAGTAATGTTAAAAAAAGAAGAAAATGCGGAGGAACAAAATATCACATGACTCGGGCATAGACTAACAAGACAAAAGTTCACCATAAGGTGGAGGGCTAGTGGTCAACAAGTGGTCGAATAAGGAATGTCAATGGTGCGAATGTTTCAACTAGAGGACTTATGTTCGTCAGAGCGTTGTCTTTGTCAGTTGCTGCTCTGACGAAGAGAAGTACTCCTTGTCGAAACGTTGACTCCAGCGACATTCCTCGTTCGGCCACTTGTTGATCACTAGGCATAGCTTGCTATGTATACTACAGAGCGCGATACATGGGCAACACGCTAACGACCAATCACAGCGTTCGTTACCAGAACAGTCACTGTCGGCGCAGTGACTACATAAGAAAAAATAATAAAACAGAGCGTTCCATGCGGCGAAGCATAAATCAAATCACTTTAAATAATACATCTAAGACATTGACAGTACATTCCTCCAAATAAAGCAGAAAAGATTGGGTCAAGTTCACATGAGCATGCATGAAGTCAGATTATGAACACATTCACGATCAATAAATAAATAAATAAATAAATAAATAAATAAATAAATAAATAATTTTTTATTATTACATAAAAATAATATACAGATAGAAGTATACAGAAGGAGGTCCCATAAAACTGAATTGGGACCTCCTGTTCATAGTTAACATAAAAGTTCATTTGGCAAGCAACAACAGCTCAATTGGTACAATTCCAGTAATAATAAATAATGAGATACAATCAATCGTCTTTCAAAGAGAGTGCACAAAGACTGCGTTATCGATCAGAAAGCCACGATGTAAGGTGACAGCGTATATTTGTCGCAGCGGTCGTAAGTATATGCTCGTCACATCTTTCACCCCCCACTCTTTTTTAACTTTGCTCTTTTATTATTCACTTTATTATTTTCCCACCAAAGTTTATTTCTAGCCTATTCGAGCGCTCTACGTTTACAGTTGCCAGTCAGAATGACGTTCTAGCGCCTGTGAAAAAGAAAAAGAGGACAGACGTGTCTGCGACCGCTGTGGTGGACACCACATGAAACAATAGCGCAGGCGATTCGGCGCGCGTCGAGGATTCGCCCTTGGTGGCCACGGGGAAAACCATACACGTCCCAACACACCAGCAGCGGACCGCGCCACCGAAGACTCTCGCCATGGCTGGCGGCCGTAGCAGCCTTCCGGTGCACGCACGCTGGAAGTTGACAGCGCATTTCATAGTGCTCGAACTGTTTCTGCTGGAGGAATGGCGTTTGTCTTTCTCTCAATCAGAAAATCATGACTTTGTGACTTCATCCGACGAAAAGCCAGCCGAGGCGTTGTCCTTTCGTGCGCGGTGGCTATGGTGTTAGGCTGCTGAGCACGAGGTCGCGGGGTCGAATCGCGGCCACGGCGGCCACATTTCGATGGGGGCGAAATGCGAAAACACCCGTTTACTTAGATTTAGGAGCACGTTAAAGAACCCCAGGTGGTTAAAATTTCCGTAGTGCTCCACTACGGCGTGCCTCCCAATCAGAAAATGGTTTTGGCACGTAAAACCCCATAATTTAATTTATTTTTCTTTCGTGCGCGGGCTACGTGGCTCGTCAGTTGAAGAGCAACTTTTCCATGTCTAGCTCAAAGCATAATGTGGAACATCTTCAGAAACACTTCCAGTTGTATGTATCACGTTCTGATACTTCTGCGATAGTGCAAGGCCGTTTTCTTTCTTCGCTTTCTTTTCTTTCCTAAACGTGAACCCACAACGAAATAAGCTAAGGTGGGCGCAACCTGTGGAACAGCGAACACAGTCTGCGAGGCTGTCAAATCTTTAAAAACCTTAGGATAGACAACTGGAGCAACTTGACACAACCCCCCAGCGAAATTTTCTTGGACGCGAGAACGCTGTGCTTCGACCTGCGTCAGCCATACGGTTTTATGCAATTACTAGAGGGAACTATGGCCCTTGTGTCTGCGGGAGCTGCAAGCATGACATTTGAACAAGCGTGGGACTGATAGGTAGTACATGGATTTGCCTAAACTTCGGCCTTCTGGCTTGTAATGGCTTCGTAGCTTTGCAAAGTGATCATTCTTAAGAAAGTACTGCGTTATAAATAATTAAATAAACGGTATCAAAATTGTCCGATGGCAGGATTCGAACACAGGACCTATAAGCACGGAGCCCCGATATGGAAGCCATTAAGCCACGGACGCATAGACAAGCGAAGCCACTGCAATTCGAAGCGACTATGCGTGTTTAGATAGTCTTATTACCCTCTGCATTAAAAAAAAGTACAAATTACTTTGAAATTTAGGTCAATTTAGGCCCAGATAAAGCGTAACAATGAAGCCAGAAGCACGTGTGAAACGCCAAGCATGATTATTAGACAAATCCATGTACTACCCATAATTCCCATGGTGGCTGAATGATCGTAGCGCCAGAGTTCCCATCTAGTAATTGTAGGAAACGCTATGGCGTCAGCGCCATCTATACCGTTCGTAGTGCTGGTACGAGATTGCCCGGTTTCGGAACGTACGCTGCCGAACAAGCCAGTCCGGCAAAGATCACGGCCGCAGCGGTGGATTATAGTATGCAGATACACGCACAACCTGAAGGCACCGCCGTCACGTGACTGGCTAACAGGTGATAACGCTCCCTTCCTGTATAGGTCGGCCAACTGATAATAAAGCTACGCGAAGCAAGAAGATCGAGTAGCCGGTACACGTGCCCCGACAAGCGCTTTGTAGCGCTTGTTCGCAGAGTGAAAGAACCAATAAGTCCCAAAGTAAATTCTGGGGCCACGTGGCAATACCGCGGTATTACTACGAGGCACTCGTAGTGAGAGACTTTGGATTAATTTTGGCCACCTGGGGTTTTTAACCCACACCCCACGTGCGTTTTTGCGTATCGTCCCCATCGAAATGCGGCCGCCGCGGCTGGTATTTCATCCCGCGGCATTGGCTTCACAGCGCAACGCCCTAGCCGCTATAGGCGACCATTGCGGGTGACAGTATGCCTTATACAGGCTGCCTTTCCAAAAGATGGCGCTGTCGAACACCGGCGCCCAGCGTATAATGAGTGATGTAGTACGTGTACATATTGAGATTTGTGCACCGCTTGCACGAAACAAGGAAACGCAGTGAAATAACCGCAGGACGCGCAGTGTTCTCGTTTCCCGTGAGGGCTGCGCAAAACTCACGATGAGTGTGAGGGTAACGCAGTGTTCGTAATGTTGTAATCGACCAGCGAAGGGACAGGAGCACAAGAAAACAATCAGTGACGATTTAGCAGTAAATGTGAGCTAAATGCGTTACCATGGCGTAGCACCTCCTTGAGGTACCGGTATATGACTTAAACCACGTTCACCACATTGCAGTGTTGTTCAGTAGCTCACTTGACACGCGTCGTCCCTATTCGGGGAGCGCAGTGCGACGGACATTTGTCCGGAGCAGACCACACCGTCAGTTGCAATATATATATATATATAATGTGGAACGATAGGAAACCGAGAGGCCCGACAAGTAATTTTCCCTACGCTGACCTCAGTGTCATTGGTAGTTGGCTTATTTTTTTTTTCGATCGGCCAGCGCGGGTGCTGACCTTCTAGCCTCTCCTGCCCCGCTGCGACGAATCACTTCGTGAAGCCAACATTGCGCTCTCTTCGGACAGGCGTGCGGCGCCCGCAGCACGAGACACGTTTGGCGGACCGAGTATTGTTTGTTTGTTCACTGTCGCCTGCACCGACTAATGGAAGCAAGAAAACTCCTGCAAAAGGGTGTTCTAAGGCTTTTCCTCGCGGACTCCGGTTACCGCCGCGTTCGTTTGACAGACGCTCCAGCTAATGAAGTGCTGTATCATTCCAGGAACCAAGACGTACCAGTTTGAGTCAAGCGTGACAACCGCTGTCTTCGAGGCCCCACTCCTTTCTGTTTGTTCAGTGAAAAAAAAGTGCGGGAGTGATTGTGTGAACCCTCGCCCTCAACGCGGGTCCTTCGACGACTTCGGACGCTCCGATTGGACGAAGGTGGCACGGCAGATTTTGTTGGCCTAGGGAGGAGAGAAGGGCTTTAAGTGGACTTTTCCTGCTCCTCAGTGTGCTTTTCGGCGCGGAGCCGTGCTCCCGCAAGGGCTGCAGGAAATAGCGTCAACCTTTCCTTTTCCCTTCAAGAACTACTTCTCTCTCTCTCTCTCTCGGTGTTCTTCAATTGAGTCACGCTAGACTGATGACATGTACCGTTCTCCACTCTTCATGCAGATATTGTTAATAAGTCCAGTACTTCTCGCTATCTATGAGAACACGTTCCTCCCTTCAACAACGTCCTTAGCGTGGATTAGTCGGACGACGGCATGGACCAGTTACCCCTTTCGACATGAACGACCCCAACTCTTACACTTATGATATATTTGCACGGTCTCCCGCGTAATATTTCCACACCTTAAAAACATGCAAATGCCTCGTAGTTGGACAGAACCAAGGTAATGTTGTTTGCCGTCGCTTGGAGATACTCAGATTATTTTTTCCATTCCGGCTAAATAGATAGTTAGTCTTAATTAACTATTCGACTTCTCAAATATTATAATTAGATAAAAAGTGCCAATTATAATATTGTAGAGCAACATGGAAAACTCCAGCTACCGCTTTCTTTTGCTCAGTACGTGTTACAAAAAAGTTTTTCCGAGCGTGAAAGAAGCCCGCGAATACACGCAAAATTGCCGCGCCACTGGCCGCTCGAGGCACTTCGAGCGTATTCGCGGGCTTCTTTCACACTAGAAAAACAACTTTTATATGGCCCGTATTGAGCAACAGAAAGCTGTATCGGGAGTTTTTCATGTTGCTCTATAATTTTCTCATTGACACGTTTAATCTATTATAATATTTTGAATTGATTAATTAACTAAGACTACTTATGTAATTACGCGGAATCCAAAAAAATAATCTGAGCATCCCCAAGGGATGGCAAAACAATATTATCTAGGTTTCTGTCCACCTACGTAGCATTTGCATATTTTTAGTTTGCGTAAAGTCACGTGGGGCACCCTGTATATAGGGTGTTTCAGTGAACACTATTAAGGGGTGTCTGTGGCAGGTAGCATAATTCTAGTTCATGAGGTGGTCTACTCGAAGTGGCGGACACTACTTGCACAAAAAACTGAAATGCGTAATGAAGTAATTAATCAAAACTCAAGTAATTAATCAAAACTCACTAATTAATTTTTTTATTGCAATTTACAAATTCTAGCCGTAGAGTTCGCAAGGCGGGTCCATTTGGAACGAATTCTCAGGTTGACACCAGTTTCGAGATATTAATTCCCGAACTTTGCAGAAAAATGCATTGGCGTTCCAGTTACTTTTGTGCTGGAATGCATAAAGCGGCGTTTTTTTTAATAAAGTAACTGGAACGCCAATGCGTTTCTCCGCAAAGTTCGGGAAATAATATCTCGCAACTGCTGTCATCCTGAGAATTTGTTCCAAGTGGATCCGCCTTGCGAACTCCACGGCTAGGATTTGTAAATTGCAATATGGGCCATAGGGTAAATAGTTACAAAAAGTTAATTAATTTTCCTCAATTAGTCGATCATGCATTTCAATCTTTTTGTGGATGTCCGCCTCTTCAAGAAGACCAGTTCATGAACTATAATTGTGCTATCTGCCACAGGCAACCTTTAAAAGCGTTTGGAAGTCTCCGCTGAAACACCTTGTATACAGGGTGTTTCAGCTAACTTTAGCCAGAGTTTAAAAACATTCTGATGCACTCTAAGACGACGCGACCAAATGCATGTTGCTCACTTTTGTATGTAGTGTGTCACGCTATATCTTGTATTTTGCTTAGTCAGATAATTAGTCAAGGTTAATTAACCAACTTCTGATGCAATGAAGCTAGGGGAAAAAAATCAAATTAGAAAGTTGCAGAGCGGTTAAACATCCGATTAAACAGTTTCTGTCTTTCTATCTATTAAGTATAAGTGTTTTTCAGCTTATACTGTGGATGCCCGCGAAATAAATAAAAGAACACCACGGGACATGCCCGCTTGCGCGTCGTGATTGCACTGCTCCCAAGCGTTCCGCGCACAAACGAACATAGCATTTAGCCGGATGCGCTGCCGCTACGTCTGCTTATCGCTATCGCGAACCGCCGCGAGGGAAGCACATCGCTGGCACACAGCCAACGCCTGTGTCACTGTCCTGTCGCCTTTTTTTACTTTTGGCCTTCTCATCAATAAAGATTAGATTATGGGGTTTTACGTGCCAAAACCACTATCTGATTATGAGGCACGCCGTAGTGGGGGACTCCGGAAATTTCGACCACCTGGGGTTCTTTAACGTGCACCTAAATCTAAGTACACGGGTGTTATCGCATTTCGCCCCCATCGAAATGCGGCCGCCGTAGCCGGGATTCGATCCCGCGACCTCGTGCTCAGCAGCCTAACACCACAGCCACTGAGCAACCACGGCGGGTCTCATCAATAAAAGGTTTTCAGCACCACCACCACGCCCTGCTAGGTGCTACGTTCGTTTGAGCGAGAAATATGTTTGGGAGCGCTGCAATCATGACGCGCAAGCGGGTATGTCACGTCGTTCTTTTTTTCTTTTTTCGCGGGCATCTGCAGTAAGCTAGAAAAACACTAATACTAATTGGTAGAACGACAGAAACGGTTTATTCGGGCGTTTTGCAAACCGATCTGCAACTTCCTAATTTGATTTTTTTTCCTAGCTTTGTTGCTTCAGAAGTTAGTTAATTAGTCTTGACTAATTATCAAACTAAGCAAAATACAAAAAATAGCGTGACACACTACATAAAAAAGTGAGCAACATGCATTTGGTCGTTAGAGTGCATCGGCATATATTTAAACTCCGGCTAAAGTTAGCTGAATCACCGGTGCACTAAAAAAAAACAAAAAACACACCGAGAAAACCTAAATCATACATTCATAATACCGTCAGCTTTCATGGCATGCGCAAATAATTCAGTTCTCTCGTGGACAATGATAATGACGGTTTGCTGATATATTGGTCGGCGACCGAGAGGATTTGCTCAGTTTCTATTATTTATCTTATACACTCGCGCGTGATGCTGTCTGTCATAGCGGTGTCATTTAAAAGAGGGCTACATGTACACGTTTTGCAATAAAACGGAAGAAAACCTTCATTTGATACACTTTGTATTTTGTTTCGGTGCTCTCTTAAGCGCCCACTGATGCATCTTCCAGTTAGACCTATGTAGCATTTACCCTAAGACAGCGGGATACGATAGGCCACCCATATGACGCATCCGATGAACTGACCTTTGTGTTTCTTATCACACACCAGCTTTTTTCTCCTTATTGGGTTAGTGGTTTTACGCAAGGTACTTGGATTATTTGGAGCAAAAAAAAAAGCAACCCGCAGGTTACCTGGACTTCCTATCTTTTCAGACTATGCGATACCTGGTGTATGTACGGACTCACGGCGATTTTTACCTGGTGACGGCCGCTAGCACTCGCATTCTCAGGGGGGCGTTTTCTCGGATGTTCCTGTTTGAGCAGCCTTTCCACCACCGGCACTGATACATGGTTAGCATGCCCAGCCTCCTTAAGACGAGCAGACTGCTGCTTGAAACTGGTTTTCATTAGGTGTGGGCATGATCATTTAAGGGCGTTTTTGGAACAAATGTTAGTTATGTCCCTTTTCACCAACTTAGAATGGGCTGTACGAAACTGGATAAGGGTTTTGTTAGTTCGTGGGTTGTAGGCCCAGCAAGTCCTACTATTAGCACATATTAACTGAACGGGAAGAAATGGAAGCGTATTGTCGACAGGCACTTCAGAAGTCACGTGAAGAGGTCTTAAACACTCGCGTAAAATCGTAACGACATCAGCAAATTTTTTCTTGGAAACCCTTACTATATGGCGCAATCCAGAAACGCTAAATAATCGTCGACAAATATGAGAGCTCCCTGAAAACTGTTATTCCCGGGAGGTGTTCATACATGTGTCTATCTAATTTTGCTAAATATAGGTTGCTAAAAATGGGAGCCGGGCACGTCCATATGCAAATGCCTTTCTTCTGCTGATGCGGTTTCTTGTTCAACAAGACAAAAGTTGAAGACAGGTAAAAACGCAATAATTCTAGAAAACCCTTCTACTGAAACACCTGCCTCCTGTGTCAACCGTATGGCGCCATACTTGTCAATGCGATCCTCGACACATTGAAGGAGGTCATTTTGCAAGATAGAATAATACAATTCTTCGACATTAGCTGAGAAAGCCTTGAAGTCCTTTTCGGAGTTACACCTGACAAAATCAAGGACTTCTTCAGGCCATTTTACGAAAAACGGGTCATCAATCTCTAAACGTTCAGATTTGAAAGCAGGTACAGGGCAGCTTGCTTCTGCCAGGTGCCCCTTCCAGAAATTATAACCCGAAAAGGAACATCCTCTTTGTGCGTCTTAGCATCAAAAAAAAAAAATACATCTAGGAACTTCCTATCTGAATCCAGTACACTTTTTCTTATAGCTTATCGAGATTCAACTTCCTGCAACTTTCACTTGCTCCCGGTGCTACTTTCGTAGGTGACACATCCTTGCGCTCATTGAGCACTGCAGATATTGCTTTACCGGCTTTTTCGGAGAAATATTTATAGAAAAAGAACGGCAAAGCCGCCCTCTTTCTCGGCTGGTATGACACACAATGAATTACTCTTCAGATCAGACTATACGCGTTTTAAAGACAACTTAGAAGGTTGGAGCTTACATCGTAACAGGGCATCCAAACCTCCCGACTTCATCCTCACACCGTCTTCATCCGGGTCTCTTTTGGACACTTCACGTACGACGCTCAGAAGCTCCCAGCTAGTTAGCGCTTGTTTTCGTTTCTACTTGCGTCCATGTTTTGCTGCGCTATCCAGGCACCATCGCAAATAGTCATCCTTTGTCCCCCACTACGGCGTGCCCCATGATCGTTGTTTTGGCACGTGAAACTCCAGAATTTAATTGAGAGAACGTGTGTGTGTGTGGGGGGGGGGGGGGGGGGGGGGGGGAGGGGGTTCGTGTGTGTGCGTGTCTGACGGTTCGCTCGAAAACTGTCCCATGAGCTCCACTGCTTGTCCTCCCCACCTTTATTACTGAACTCCTGTGTCAACACCTGGTCGTTCAAATGTTTGTAATTTAATATAAACCCGATGGTCGCATGAATGCGCGAATAATGCGCAGATAAATAACACCCCGCGCGAGGCGCACTTCGGCCATCAGTATTTGATTATTTTGGTGTTGCGCTGCTAAGCACGAGGTCGCGGGAGCAAATCGCGGCCGCAGCGGCCTCATTTCGATGGGAGCGAAATGCAGAAAAGGCCCGCGTACCGTGCATTGGCCTTCGTGGCCGGTATTCGATCCCGCGACCTTGGGCTTAGCAGCGCAATGCCCTAGCCGATAGGCCACCATTGCGGGTGCCAGTATGCCTTATACAGGCTGCCAGAAGAAGGCGCTGTCGAACACCGGAGCGCACCGTATAATGAGTGCGGTAGTACGTGCACATCTTGAGAGTGGCGCAGCGCTTTCGGGAAACAAGGAAAAGCGGTGAAATAACCACAGGACATGCGCTGTTCTCGTTTTCTGCGAGAGCTGCGCAAACCTCACGATGAGTGTGAAGGTAACGCAGTGTTCTTAGTGATGTAACTGACAAGCGAAGGCATAGAACTCCGGTTGGTCCAAATTAATCCCAAGTCCTCCACCATGGCGTGCCCTATGATCAGATCATGGTTTTGGCACATTAAACGCCAGAATTTAATCAATATTCAAGTATAGCTCTATGTTGACATGCGGTTACGATCACCTGTGCAGCGCCGTTTCTTTGGCTTGCCTTGTATGGCTCTGTGCAGAGCGATCTCAGCACTGCGGGCTGCGCCCAGCTATGCGCAAGAGGCCCCCGATGCTTCTGTTGGCCTTCAGCCTATCCACATGACTTCCAAGTTAACTAAGCGCACTTTGACCGAACCGGAACGAACATATTTGATTGTTTCTCCTGTCCGGTGACCCCCATGGAATGCAACAAAACATCGATTATGTTCGCGACAAAGGCAGTTTTGTCAGCTACTCTTTCAGCATAACCCTGCAAGTCGAAACAGCGCGGGCTCCTGCGCGATACCGATAAGCGAACTGTGAAAACGCAACTATCACGCATCAACGCCAGACACCAGCATCGCTTTGATGAAGGCGCCAGACCTGGAAGAAAGTCTCGTTTGTCCATTCTCTCGTCGCTTGAGCCCGCTCTTGTCATTGCGCACAAGCAGGGCACTACCTTAGCACTACGGTGGGATGTTTCACTTTCCCACGCTTTCTATTCAACGCAGAAAAGACAGTGCGATAGGTAACGCGGTACAAGAAGCTTAATTTGGTGTTTCCCACGCCACTTTAATTTTTTTATTTAAATTTAACCAAATGTTGATATTTATAATGGCGGGTAATTTATTTTAGGCAGATAATTGATTAGCTTGAATGAAAAAAGAAAAAAAAACGATGTACCCTGACTTGCCAAGTGCGGCTCCGAACAATGTGACAATCTTATACTGATAGGTTTCGTTATTATCAAGCCTGGGGTTATTTACAAAGCACGAGAACTTCAGTGCAAGGAAGCTTTTTGCCTAGCGCCTCCATTGGAATTTCTCAGCCCCGTCCGGGAACCGAGCCCGCTATGCCTGGTGCTCACAAGCAGAACGCTGCCCTCTGTTTACACCTAGGTGGGCCTATTAAATGAAATATGTACGCGCTGTTGGCAATGTCAATTCAAGCTGTATTTCTTTGCCTGAACTATATCATCCGTACAATGTGCGGATGGCAAATAACCGGTCGACTTATGACCGCCTCTCACCGGCAACGCTGTCGGAAACACAGCTTACCACTATCCACTTAATTTCCTTTCTTTTTTTTTTTAGTTTAGAGATGCTAATGGTACATTTGACTGGTTGCTTTCGAGCGTTCTCGCGGGCCAGATTATATTGTATACATTCGGCTCATCGGAATCGAGCCCTCAGAACCAGAGGCCTAGCCGGGGGAAGGAGAGAGGGGGGGGAGGGCCTATTAGGCTCCACCTTCTCACCTCCCCCCTCCCCCCCCCCCTGAAATTTGTTCGTGCTGTAATGCACCGCCGACCAAAACAGCCCCCGGTGCCGGAAATTATTCTGGATTTTGTCTAGAATTACTTTTTCACGCTCGAAAAGACATTTCGGCGCGAACATTGCGAACTCGGGCTGGATTTCGGGGCAACGCCCATGCACCTGGAGTCACATAACGCAAAGAGCCCCATACGCACAATGTTTCAAGGTCGTTTTGATGGTAAGCAGGCTCGTCGCGGCATCTCGCGGAGGACGCGGAATCTGCGGAGCTCATGGATTTCGATTCCGAAACATTATGGCTATAAAGTTCTCATAAGCTTCTGGTGCGAAAGGTGCGTTGACATTTGCAAAGTCGTGCTTTACATTTTTAATTCCGAAACTTTGCGGGTTTGATGTTCCTATAAACATTTGACGCCAAAGATGCATTGACTTTTCTAAACTCGTACATCGGACCACACAATGAGACAAGCCAAATCAACACACAATCAGACAAGTTGACAAAGCACGCAACGAACTCCGATAAAAATAAATAAATAAATAAATAAACGAAGCGTTGTGGTGGTTCATCTGTGCCGTCATGTCACAGAAAAGGATATCAACATTTTTTTTTTCACCGGCGCCAAAATATTCATGTCAAGACACTAAAGCCAGCAAAGGCTGATAACTACGTTATTATTTATTTTTTCTACTTTGACTTTTATTCGCGAGGACACATTGAGCCTCTTCAATTTTCTTGTTCTCGCTACCCGCGGGCTGCCAGAGCCAGCAAGAACGCATGCGTTTTTGCCGCGACCACCGCTCGGCGCACTTCCGTGCGCGTTCGTTTTTCTTTGGCCGAGTGAATTTTGGCCTGGCAGAGCTTTGGGCGCTTTCTGGCTAGCAGACGAGAGAAAGAAACAATGATCGCTCGCCGCCATCACTGTGGGGACTCGACGGATTGTAACGTGTTCGCTCGAGAGTATCACCTTCCCTTCGATGTTATCGCAACCTCTCCAGAAAGTATTTTGTCTCGCCGGTGTAGGATAACGAGCATATGCATATGGGTCTCTGTGGACCGAGCGTCTCACGTTTTTTTCAATATTCATTCGGTAGCCACATTAGGGGCCCAAAGTAGACATTCGATTCTGGCCACGATGCCTTCCTTTGCGTTTCTTTTCTTTTTTTCATTTCTGTGCCCCCTCTCCACAAAATAAAAGAAGACATAGTTGCGGTGCAACCAATTGTCGCATGGTGAAAGTTCCATTTTGTTACTTCTTCTTTTGCGGTAAGTAATAGGCCACGGGACTCTTCAGTTGCCAGATACTCTTATTATACTATTGCGATAGCAATTATATGGACACACCAGGCGCACCAGAGAGGAGAGGAGGGGGGGGGGCGCTTAGGATTCTGTGATCTGTAAATCTGCGATTGCGCAACATGTTTATTTGCTTTGTTTGTCTCATAATATACAGTGACTTTTGCTTAGGTACGTGGATTTATTGGAGACTTGTACGTACACTTAAATATCTTGTTGCGATGTTTTCTGTATACATGCAGTGAACTTTGTTTCCAGTGACACTTTTTTGCTATTTATCAAGCTGTATTTTCGCATCTGTATATTCCATTGTATCTTCGCATTTCTAATTTATATTTTGCAGAACCCCTGCTTTTTATATGTGCTATTTGTTGCGACTATAATTTCTGTGTAATTAAAATACACGACCGTGGTGAAAGCTGCTCCTGCGCGATACATTGGAACGAAAGACAGCGTCATTGATATCTTTCCTTGGCCGTTGCATATGTACAAAAATGTAAACAAGGTTCTTGAATGACAAAGTTTTATTGAAATATTTGTCCTCGACTCGGTCATTTCATGGCCTTGGCGTTTTTCATATCAGCGGCATGCGCTGCTTTACTGGTTTCCAGCTGATATAGTTCTAAAGTTCGTGTGATATTTTCTTTACTTATTAAGTAGACAAGAACCATGGAAGCATTGATATCAGTTATTTCTGGCCCAATTTTTGGCACATACGAATATATTCTTTTATGAAAAAATACATATTTTACTTGTCTTGACAATGCTTAGGGTTCAAGAATTCGTTTGCAGTATCTTTGGCAATGTCAATGCAGTTATTATTCTTGTATTTGATCCCTCGACAAATTCTATAAGGAGGAGGCCGCGCTGCAACGTGAGCCCCCTCCCCCGAACGAAATTTCTGGCTCCGCCACTGCTAGGAACACATTCGCTTACTTCATTAAGAGTGCCGCGCTACAGCTCAGAACGTTAGGAGGCTGATTCATCTTCCAGCTGGGGCGCGACCGAAATGCGATCAAATTCCGGTCACATGGCTTCAGCGATTGTTGTGGCAGCAGCTGAACGATCGGCTCTGGCATGCTTTCTTTGGTTCCAGCGTCGAGAGGCATCCGCACAGGTGGAAACTGTGCCGTAGCGTGGCATGAACCAAATAAATCTATCATAAGTATACGTGGAGTGCATGAGCCGTATCTTGGCTTAAAGGATTTTAACAAGAAAGAAAGGGAGAAAGAGAGAAGGAAGGAAAGACGGGTAGGATAACTAGACTTCAACAACGTTAGTTTAAAGACATGGACTGGCGCGCCCGGTATTCGGTGCGCACTCTCCTTCAAGTACTGTCGTGACGTGAGTGCTTTCTGCCGCAGGACATGCAAGGCGGACGCTGCTGGCCTTCGGCGAGGGCTCGCAACAGCTGGCCCAGACGACTCATCAACCCTGCTCGAGGAGCAGGAGCAGGTCGTCAAGATGCTCCAGTACGGCGCCAAGGTGGCTCTCGACGAGGGCCTCATTGACTCCGACACGGAACGACAGTTCCGGATGTCTGGTGAGTGCAGACTTCCTTTCGGAGTGACTTGGCCGTGCCGTTTTATCTTGCCGAGTGCCTGGCAAACACGCGAAGTGCTTGGGTAAACTTGCGATCCGACGGGCCGCATTTTCTGTCGTTGTCACTCTGGGTGGTTTCCTCGTCATGCCATTCCAGACGCAGAATTTGAACTGGCTGCGCTCTAGTCAACCCTGCTACGCGTTAGAAAAAGCCTACCTGGTCTAGAAGGAGTCACGTACGACGTATTGTGTAATCTTGGACGTACCGACCGAGCAACTCTCATTACGATGTATAGTCAAAGCTTGGAGTGCGAATTCTTCCTAGCTGCATGGAAGACTGCCTAAGTAATAGCGATACAGAAACCTCGTTAACCTGCGAATTTGTTATCCGCATATCGAGCAGTGAGTCCGATATACTACATCAGCAAGGTGACGGAGAAAATGGTACAGGAGAGGTCACAATGATGGATTGACGTCCCAGCACAAACGTACGGCTTTCGTTCTTGACGAAGTACGCAGATTCTGTACTTGACCTCGTAACATTTGGGGAGCATAAAAAATCTTCAGGTATGATTATAATCGCGGAATTCCTCGAGATACGTCGATACCATGAATCATACTTTTTGATACCATGAATCATATACGCGTCCTCTACAGCCTGCATGATCTGGATATACAAGGAAGAATGCTGCACTGAATTTCAGATTTTTTAAGGCAGCGAAATATTTTTATGGAGAGAAGCGGTGGACGCAGTACGTCATATGAATTGAAACGACGTACTTTAAGGAAGCCTTCTAAGCTCGATAATTTTCAGCGTAGTTCTGAGCAAACTGCCAAATGTGTTGCCCTCAAACGCTAATATTTCCATTTAGGCGGACCATGTTTGTCTATGCGCATCGGATATGAACTGGCCTGAAGTATAAGGATTGTTCATGAAGGTGTTGATGTTGCGATACGTTTTGGTAATTTGGTAATGAATAATTACATGAATCCCTCGGCTGAGAACTCCACCGCATTGCCCTTCACAAGAAGACCAAATGGCAGGTCTCAATCTTTGATGAGACTACACGTTGCGCTTATTCGCCAAGCTATTGCCTACTGAATGCCTGTCACGCATAATCTATCTCATACTAATGAACGCCTATAGTGACCAGCAAAATAGCCAGAAATCTCAAAAAATCCTCGGAGTGCCTAGTTCAATGTTGGGCGCTCTTGTCATAGCTGAAGCGAGGAAACCACCTATCCAGGTTCTTCGAGCGCAAGAAACGTGCCGCCATTTTCTCCGCTTCTCATCGCGACACGAAGATCATCCAATAAAGAGCAAACTGACGCAGAGTTGTTGCAGTGTCTGTTATGTGTTGCGAGCACTCAGAGTTCAGCTCCTCAAGAATGCCATACGATACGGCCAGACAAAAATCGTCCCCGTTGGAAGGCTGACGACGCCTTCAGTGATACTTAAGTTCCTGACATAAAAAAGAAGTCTTCCACTCATCCATTGAAGGCGAAATTTCTGACGCTACTGTAGATAAGCCGACTGCCGGAAAACAACGTGTTTATCATCACAGATGCATAAACGAGAGATGTCAGTTCGACGGCTGCATTTTACATCCCGACATGTGAAGTAAGGAAAAGTTATCTATCTCGAAAAACACCATCTATACAGACGAACTATTTGGCATTCTACAAGCTGCGACATTTATGGCCGAAAGTACACGCGCTCAAGTTTGCGTAATCTACTCTGACTCCGAAGCATCTCTGAAGACACCAATCTAATGCTATTTTCATGGAGGCAGCTCCTCGCTTTGCTACGAAATTAAGAAAATATTGACCCTTGCATCTTGTTCCGGTAATCAGATTCATTTACAGGGGATCTGAAGCCACATTGGAATAACAGCAAGTAACTTTAAATGAACTCACACCAGTATTATTTGCTGCATCCGTCACGAAAACAGCGCTTCAGGGACTCGTGCGCAAATTACACAAGAGCATGTGGTTTGATGACCGGACAAAATGTTCTCATTTGTAGAACATGATGTTGATGATGTACAACATGATAGACCCTTTGTTACGCTTTTCACCAAACCTCAAGATAGAGCGGGCCTTAGACACACTCTTACATTGTATACGTCTCGAAGTGACGTAATCACTTCGTTTTCTATATCGTATACGGGGAAGACCCTGTTCTGACTGCGTGTATTGTGACACCATGAAAGCTACGGTAAAACATTCTTATCAAATGTCCACAATTTGACCAACATCTGGAGATACTTCGTGATTGTCCTAACTCCTTAGATAAGCGCCTCTTACATGTGAAGAAATTGCTTGGTCCATGGTTCTGTCCCTATAAACAAATAAAAGCTGTGCAAGTATTGCGCGATGTTCTTGTAGGTAGTGACCTCTTTAGTTTCTTGTGAATAGTACTATTTGAGTGACGTAATTTTTGACTCAAGATAACGTCACGATGACTTTGTCGTACCCTTGACATTCTGTGTCTTTTGGTTCGTTCCTTTTTTCACCTCTATTTATTACCATGACAGCTTTTCCGCTTTAGTGACGTATGCGCTCTCCTTCGAAGTGTTATATTTGAACATAAGCAGGGACTGCTCGTGCTTCTCATAGGCCATACGTTCTTCTTTTTTCTCTTACAGGTGTTCACGCTCTCCTAGACCACGCGCTGAAACTTTCAAAGACCGCCCAGCACAAGATCATCTGTGTCGTGAGGCAGTTCGATGGTAAGACACTACCACAGGATTCCGCTATTATCATTTCTTTACGATGGCAGAGATCATGTGGCTATATCGGTTGAAATCTTCCTCAAATGAACCTTTGTTTACATTTATATGGGCACGGAACTGAGTAACTGGTTCACGGCATTTATGGTCAGCAATACAACATTGCGTTTTCTTTTTGCTTTTTCAGTGTTACATAAACAAAACAAAGAGGTTATCTGCCCAGATTGTAAATTACGTTAATGCTAGCCTTGACTCGGAGCTGGCTCTTGTTTTTATACGCGTACCGAGCTATTGTGTCTGAGAATTCGAGCCGTATGCTATGAAGCAGCAAATGTGATGCTTCAGTACAGCTTCCTTGTCCGAGCGACGGCGCTAGTACGGAGGGGTGGTCTTATAGACACATAAGTCAGACGGTATTGCGCGCCCTGCATTACAGCCAGCAAATGATGAGAGATCACGTCTAAGGTCGAGTGCATCGCGTAGCTCCCACGTTACAGAAAAGGATGGCGAAGGCGCGAATGAGTAATTTATTTGCATGAACTTTGAAATTTTGGCAACTATTGTGCCCGCCGGCTTTTCTGCGAACAATAAGTTGTCCACTGATCAAAGGATGATGACATGAGGCGATACGAAAAACGTTCTGGCAATTAAGCACATTTCGCAAGCGTGCCTAAATACTGTACGCGCTCGTTACGAGATCAAAGTTCTTCCTGTATTTGTATTTCGCTCTTGGAGCCTTGACAATTAACGGTGCTTTACGTCCCAACACGAAGTTTCAATATGAGGGATACCCTGTTTGGAACTCCGGATTAACTTTGAGCACTCGGTGTTCTCCAGCGCCAACGAAAATCGGATTACGCGAGCGTTTCGCATCCTCTCCTCATCCGAAGGCAGCCACTGCGGCAGAAAATCGAACCCGTAACGTTGGGCTCAACAGCATGGCACCAGAGCGATGTAAGTCCCAGCGGCAGGTAACTGTCTCAGTCTGCTCTAAGCTGAGCGCTTGGGACTTGCACATCTTGTGAGGCTGATGTCGTAGCATAGTTCTGACCTAGCATTAGTCTGCTGTGCGCATATACACGCACACAATCTGTATACAGGTTGAGCCATATTCTTCTCATTTTACAGTTTTAGTCGCACTTTTGCTTTGTTCACTGCCTCGATAATTGTAGTGCGTTATAAAAAAAAAACATTGAGCTCATGCGTTCATATTCACACTTTGAATTAGCACCCTATATATAAGTGCCAGGTGGTTCATTTATACGAACGTTTGCGTGAGTACTCGGTGCACATGCTTACACTCAGAATATGCTGCATCAGACAGTACGAGTC
Source organism: Dermacentor andersoni (assembly GCF_023375885.2). NCBI lineage: Eukaryota > Metazoa > Arthropoda > Arachnida > Ixodida > Ixodidae > Dermacentor > Dermacentor andersoni. Next base: position 197,920,614 of record NC_092814.1, read on the forward strand.
GGGCCGTTGTGGAGGGCACGAAATTAATTTCGACCACCGTGGTGAAAACGCGCCCATGTCTCGGCATGTGAGCGTATTTTCGTGTTACATCTCTACCTAAGCCCTACCACCTACGCCGCCAGGGGTCGAACTTTGGGTTATGCGCTTAGCTGAAGACCTACTTAGCTACTGAGCAGATGCCGTGCGTCCAGCGTGCCTTTCTCGTGTCACGAGATGACGGACATAAAGCTGTCATCGCTTCAAATGCAAACAAGGAAATCTGGCGTTTTAGAGCCCGACTAAATTTTGAGTAAACTTTTAAAGAGCCGTGCCTGGGACTCAGAACTAGCGGAGACTTAAGCAAGCAGTTCTTGCCCAATTTGTCATAGTGGATATGTACAATATATATATACATATATACACGCGGAGAAGTCAAGAAGTAAAGGGACTTTTGAGAAAAGGTACATTTATTCTAATGATAGAAAACTGAAGCATAGATTGTTTTTCTACACAATCTCCCTGCAGTTCAACGCGCTTTGCCCAACGTTTCATAAGTTTTTTTGATTACGTCGGAAAAAATGTTTTAGGTTGCACCTGTAACCAATTTTGCACCGCATCAATTACTTCTGCATCGGCTGCAAATACTCTTCTCCTGAGCGCTTCCTTCAATGGTCCAAACATATGAAAATCGCTTGGAGCCACGTCTGGACTGTATGGCGGGTGTTCCAGCAATTCGAATCTCAACTCCTTTATTGTTTCGGCCGTCCGTTTGGCAGAATGGGGCCGAGCGTTATGTTGCTGCAGGATGACACATTTTCGCCGTATTCCACGACGTTTAGATCTGACTGTAGGTTTCAGTTTGGTTCGCAACACATCACAATAGTTCTCACTGTTCACAGTTTCGCCTCTTGGGGTGAAATGAACGCCTGCCACACCTTCCATGTCCCAGAATAGTTTCAGCATAATCTTACCAGCTGATGGTTTACGTTTAAAGTTCTTAACTTCTGGGGATGATTAGTGTTTCCAGACCATGCTCGCAGACTTACTTTCCGGTTGGTGATGATGTACCTAAGTTTCACCTACAGTAACAGTTTGCAGTAAGAATCCATTTCCCTCGCGACGATAACGGGCCAAATATTTACGAGAGATGCCCAACCTTTGTGCCTTATGCTGCGCTGAGAATTCTTTTCGTACCCGCCTTGCACACACTTTCCGAAAATTGAGCCTGTCGTGTAAGATGGAATACGCTGAACCATGACTGATATGTAAAGTATTGGCGATTTCGTCCACTGTTATTAGTCTGTTTGCCATCATCATACCCTCAACGACTTTCAAATTGTCCTCATTCGTTGACGTCGATGGCCTGTCCGATCTTTCCTCGTCACATAAAGAAGTTCTTCCCTAGTTCAAGCGCTCTGTCCATTCGTAGGTCTTGCTTCGCAATAAACAACTGTCACCATACTGCGCTTGCATTCGACGAATAATTCCCGCAGGTTTAACACCTTCCGTAAACAAGAAGCGAATCACTGCCCTCATTTCCTTCTTGGTGCAGATCGACAATGAAGTTGCCATGTTTAACGGTCTGCTACACTCTAACGACTAACGCGGCAATAAAGCGTGAATAAAAGTGACACGTTCCATAGAAGTGTTGCAGACAGATATATATATATATATATATATATATATATATAAACAAAGCAGTTTTTCCTGACTACCCTCGTTAAGAGAGGGAGAGAGAAGTTTACTGATATGAAATGCTGAGAGGTCGGCCTGAGATATATTCCTCTAGCCAGCTACTCGGCATTGGGGGAAGGGGAAGAGGGAAAGAAAGAGGGAAAAAAGAGGTGCATGATGGGTGACGATGACGATAGAAGGAAGATGTAGGACATACGGCAAGCAATTTGGCATGCTCAAAGTCTGCAATCCAGGCCCGTAATTTTTAAAACAGTTCAGTAATGCCTGGATGGCCTTGAAACTCGATTGAGCATCTGGCCACGGGCCTAAAATAACATCCTCCGACAACGGTGCGCTGTCGAGACGCGTAAGGTCGTTGTCCAACCTTTCACGCTCTTCCACGTAGACTATAGGTCATGTGCTTTGTGACTACCCTCGTTAAAATATACATGCAATAATAAAAGCTGCGTCTATCTGTCGGACAGCTAAAGTCATTAGCATCATTGGCGCGTGCGCGCACACATTTACGGGCATGTTTTTGCCTGTCACTCTTATGGACTGTCACGCTTATGCGTAAGCTTCTGTTTAACAGTGTACCTCAGGGCATCAACCTCGACAAGGCCGTCTGGAGCCGCTGGAAAAATCGTAGCTCTGACGCCGAGCGTTAGCCGTGCCAGTGACTGCAGCGGCGTGACCGTTACGCCACCGACCTTCAGCGGCTGCGATTCATGACGCGAGGAGCGAGAGCCTCAAGGGTGCTGCGGCCTTGTCAGACGTCATGGCTTGAAGCGGGAGTGCGGTTGCCTTTCAACACCATGGCCTCGCCTGCTGTTTGTTGCGCCACCACTCAGGATGAGTGTCGCAGTGGCTCGTGCAATATTGCACCTGACTTTTTTTCCTTATGCATCTTTTTGTTTCTGGAAGGATCGAGAAACTGCGCAAGAATATCGAGTTGTCCTCGGAAGACGTACACATATTGACATAGGGACTTCCTAAATGCTGTCTTGTCTTCCGAAGCACAGCTCTCTGGGCACACCGACTAAGCTGCCCAAACGAAACCTCCATTGATCGCCGATTGCGAAATGGCTGGGGCGTCGCTTCTGCGAAATCAAAATGGCCCGTCTTAGACGCGTGTCGCTGTGTGTATATGCTATATATATTTGTACTCTCATCTTATTCTTCGGCGGACAGGATAGGCGTGGATCACTTTCCTTCATGCTCTGGCAACACTCTGCATAAACTTCAGCCAGTAATGCTACGTTTGGTACTGTGAATGACCGTCGTTCTCTTCCATTTGGCGCCACTCTTTTATGCCCAGCAGAAGCGAGCCCAACGTTGGGCAAGCGCGCTGTTGTTGTTCCGCGGCCCTTTTTCTCCGAGCTTCTCAAGGAAATCTGTGCCCCGCCATTTTGGCTCCTAACGCAATCATTTAATGACGACGCGTGCACCGCCGCGCTCTTTTGTGCTTTTTTTGCTGGTTTTTAACGTGCTTATTTGTTTTATTTTTCGGTCCTCGCTTTGGCATTGTTTTGTTTTCTTTCCGTTTTATTTTGTACGCATTTTCTTGCTGCCTTAACCAAGCAACCGACTAAATGAGGGCTGCGCCTAAGCTGTTCTTTTTTGCGGATGTTAAATCAGTAATCAATTCTCCTTTGTGGGGCCGATATCAACCATTTTGGTGGATATTTTTTTAACTTCCAGCAATACGCATTGCTACAATAGAACCTTAACTTACTTAGCGCTGCGAATAGTTGACGTGTCAAATATCGCACTGGATTCAATAGGCAAGAGGAAGAAAAGATAGAATTTAATGGGAGGGGAGAGGGACTGCCCCTCTCCCTTACTTCAAGCAAAAATAAGAAAGAAAGAAATGGAAAACAAAATAAAAGGCAGCAGCATCATGTATCAACACTACCCACGGGTATTTCCGTTTCCGTACCTGGACTCGATAACAGGCTATGGCTGCGAGCCCTTGCTGACAAGTACCACTATATACTAACAGAACACAGTAATCAACGCTCTAGGGAGCTCACAGAGGTCTACAAAGTTGTTAAATCCGAGAATGCGTGTAGCACCAAGCCCTAAAACATTCTGGCATAACAGGAGATCGCGGTTTTAGATGACACCTACACACGAGGAGGCAATTTTCGATGCCATTGGAAGGGGACTAGTGCTGATTGTTACTTCAAAGATTTCTGTGTCCGGTTGTTGCGGTGCGTCGTGTAGAGTTTTCGTGACATGTGTACGTATTGGTACCGTCTGTTTTGTGGCCAGTTCTTTCTCCCGAAATGCGTAAATGCCGCTGTATGTGCATACCAAACGCTCATGTGATAGAAAACGCATGTCCCGTCAATTTCCTCCTTAGTCCAAATTCCGTGCACGCTGATCGATATTAATCGGTTCCAACTTGCCCCCCGTTACCACGATCTCGTTTCAGTGCAAGGAGGGTAGAAATATTTTACTAAAGTGTTCAAAGGTTTGAGACACGACGGGCAGCAGCTCTACATCTGTCTATCTAACGGTACGTCCGGCTCGTCATTTTCGAGCGCTTCAGAGCGCTCTGGTGGCCCGCTACATTCGACCGGTCTAAATCGAGCGCTCGGAACACGTTTGGCTGCTTCTTTCAGAATGTCGCCCTCCAGCTCAGAGCACTCGGCCGCGCTCCCACCTTCAACATGGGAGCGCGACCGAGATTTGGCGGAGTTCCAGTCACATGGCTGTGGGAACTCCCGTTGTTGGCGTGGGCTCTGCCACGGCGGTTATGGGCGTGTGCATAGGCGTTTGTGCGCCTTGTTTGTGTGCAGCAAAAGAAGCACTCACACGTTTCCTCTTCCGGTATCCGATTGCCACTGACGAGGGACTACACGTTCGCTTTCTCTGGCTTCAAGTTAGAGCTCGGTAGAATCCAGTCGAGTGTACCAATCCATTCTTCGTGTGCAGAAGCGACTGTGTGCAGGACGCTCTGTTTTGCCCCCCCCCCCCCCCCCCGCTTGTTTTCACGTTGTTGGCTTAGCATAACCGCGGACGATACAAAAGAGTAATTTTTGGCGCACACAACTAATACAATAAAAAAAAGATGTTTTTTTCAGTGTTCATAGTTCTGGCAATTATTTTTCACAAGTGATAGCAAAGGTTACGAGGTGATAGCTAAGAACGAAGAGATCACAATGAATCCACAAGAAATGCATTGATCCGTAAGGCGTTTGTGAGTATGCGCGTACACATTTACGCGTGTTGACTTACCTTAAAAGCTTTAAGAATACCACACAATACTGCTCTTTCATCATGTACCTCAAGTTTTGATGTCCCACCTCCGACTTTTTTTTATTTACAGCAAGAAAATTGGAGACGTAATAAAGGTCACTGGAAAAAAAAACGTTAACTTGTTGAGAGCGACCCTAGCTCGCCAACGGGCAGAAGTCATTTACTGCGGACGCGTAAGCAAGATGGCGACTTCGAAAGTAAATGAAAACAAAAACGCGCAGTAGGCTCGAGTAAAAAAAATATTTAAATAAAGGAAAAACCTCGCGACCTTAGATTGCCCAATCGCTAACAGCGAGCACGAGTCATCGCGCACCGTGAGGATGGAAAGGAAGGACACGCAGGAAGCAGTTTGAGTTTTTTTTTCCCTGAGAATTTTTCGGTACTTTTTCTCCCTTCAATTTTCTGCGAGGGAGCGAAGTCAAGTGGCACGTGACAAGCCATTACCGTGAAAACATCGATCTCAGAAAAAGTGAACAAAAATACGCTTCCCGCACTTTGAGTAACTCGTTCTGGGAGCTCGAGTAGACTGCGTCGACGACGTTGCGCATTGATGGGCGCGTTTCGGTAATGATCCCAGCCACTTGCAGCGTCTTTCTTCCGCGACCAAACTGAGCTATTCTCCTCAGCAGGTCGTGCAACTCTGCTATGCTCGAGTTTGAAGGAGTACTTGAAAAAGAGTACGTGCCGTGTTTGTACAGCACGTACAAAGCGAGGTTCGCCGTTTCGCGAGCCTTTTGACCCGCCTGTAAAACGTGCTCAGCCTCATTAAAACCCTTGGTGCAAAAGAGCCATCCTGCAGGAGGGAACAGCTTGAAGAGAACGAAAGCGCGTGAACAGAGCTTATTTGCTGGTTTAAATTTGGCGCACTTCAGATATAATCAATGGATCAATCAATGAATCATTTAATCAATTATTTATTTACCGTGCCCAGGGTCAACACTAAGGTCTGAGTTCTGGCCGTACGCACACATGAAAAAAAAGAAAAAAGAAGAAGACACGACAACGCAAGAAAGAACCTGCATGAGAATATAATTTTAAAAAAAGAAGGAATCTAAAAAGCTAGTTACGAGAACGAGAGTGTACATACAACAAAGCGCAAGGTAAGCACGTAATAAAAAGGGGCAGAAAGGCAGTTGAATAATGTGTGAAACTACGAAACAACAACCAAAGCTCGGAAAACAACAACGACAGCAAGTTATGAAAAATATCGAGATAATGAAAATAAGCTTTATAAACGCTCAGTATTCTATGGACGGTTGAGTATTTGTGATGACAGGCGGGAACATCGAAAGGTGTACATTCAGGGGGGATCTTGCGCGGACTACGAAACATGATACAACTGAAGAGTTCGGGGCATTGTGAAGGAGTTCGAATAGAAACAGAAGGTCAGTGCGATTACGTCGGCAGTAAAGTAAAGGCGATATCAATAATCCAACAGTGCTAGAACAAGGTCCAGTGTCCGTGTTAGCAAAGCGGTGATGGTATTGACGCGTGTACTTGTTTATCGGGTGACCGCGTTTCACCGTCTAACAAATTAAATGAAATAAATTAAATGAAAATGTTATCAATCAGCGCAGGACTCGCCTGAATGTATCGGAAGTTTCTCGAATGTTGCCGATGGTTCTATTCACTATCTGTTGTCACCGAACCATGTTTGATCTGATTGCATGTATGGGCGATGCGTATTGTGTAGAACTATCTGGGAGACACGCGAACATCAGCGATTACTCTGGAGCATTCGATCACTCATGTATAAAAGCCGACGCGCTTGACCCGCTGATCAGATTTTCGACGATCGCCGACTGTGTCCGCCGCTGTGGTTTTTCTTTTAGTGTAGCCTGTTTTTAGGGCACAGGTTCGCCCATTAAAAGGCTAGTTTCGCCATTGACAGTTTTTCTGCTTTATTCGCCGTCGCTACCAGGTGACAGTATTTGCTTAGAAACATTTTCTGGACCTCATCTATAATGTCACGGTTGCATCTATAAATAGCATTCCAGACGACCGACGTGTATTCGAGGAAGACAGATTGTTCTGTGCAACTTGCAGAAAGCTGTAGAAGAACTGTATTCCCTCGATAGTCTGCAAAAAAGCCCAGAGAGCGCATGCTCCTCACTGCAGCGCGTTTAGCGTGAGTAGAAGGTTGCAAGCTTGTATCAGAAATTACACCGAGATCATTGATCTCACAGACCTTACGCAATAGTACAGAATCTACAGAATAAGACAAAGAAACGCGGGCTGTTCTTGCGAGTGAAAGTCATGACTTTCGTCTTAGCAGCAATAAAGGTGAAGTTATCTTTGCACCATTAAAAAAAAGAAAACAGGTCAGACTGCAGGAGGCGACAGTCATCAACAGTGAATTTTCTGTAAAATCTTGGTGTCATCAGCATATGGAAGAAATGAAGAATTCCGAGCAGCGGAAAGAGCGTCATTAATAAAAATTTAAAAAAGAAATGGTCCTAATACTGATCCTTGAGGGGCACCGCTAGTTGCCATGTGAAAAGAAAACGATTGGCTATTGACGTTAACATAACGTTATCTATCAACAGAATTACTGCGCGAGAGATTGATAACTGACGAGTCAACATCTAAGTGCGTAAGCTTGACCAGTAGCACTGAGTGGCTGGCTACATCAAAAGCTTTGCTGAGGTATAGCTTTGCTGCTTTGCTGCTGCATAGTAAATGGTGTCGCCTTGCCCCCCTCTCTAAAGTACCGGCGCCGAGTTCTGCGTCATGACACTTCCGAGATTCTTGATAGGGGTGCGGCTAGAGAGACACCCATGCCGATTCGGAATGAATTAGTTCTTCACAATAAAATGAAATACGTTGTGAAAAGCAAGCTGAAAAAATTGTCGACGTGGCACAGAGAATACAAATCTGGCGATGATTCGAGACATCGGTTTTACAGTTAGAGTTAAACGCATGGAAAACACAAACAGTTTTCTACATGTGAGGAAAAGTGGACGTATTCAGAGTTCTCATATATTGATGTCAATACTGGAGAAAATACACTGCCCTAAGCTTTTAGAATTGCCGAGGGGATGCCATCAGGCCCGCAGGATAGGAAAGGTTTCAACTGCTTAAGGCACTCACGTTTCATCAAACAACACAGCACTGGATATAGGAACCGTTGTGTGCTGCTGACTGACACCAGCGCTGAAACCTAAAGCTTTATATAATCACGAGAAATGGGCAGCATAACAGTTCACGACTACTTGGACTTCTACTTCGCTAGAGTCGAGCCGTCGAAAACATTCTCCACGTTTACTAGAGCGCTTGCCGATACACTTCCAAAATACCGCCGGCCGGTCGGAGGTGCTCTTTTCCAAGAATGCAATATATGAGTCATAATCCCGCTTACAGGTGCGTTTGCAAGGAGCCCGAAAAAATCGGAGTCCTTCTATCCACTCATAAGGCACAGGACTTGTAGATTTTCGGTGCGTACGATCTTTGTGCTTTAGGGCGGGCATAAGTTCAGATGAGAACCAGTGGGGATATTTAGAGTGCCTGGGTCTGTACGGGGGAATGGCTTTGCGCATACTGCTCAAAACAAGCTCCATAAACTAATCTACTTGGTCATCAGCTTTGCTTTTGTCTGTAACCAGTGACCTATCGGAGGTGGAGAAGAAATCATATAAACTAACATGATCATCACGTTTGAAAGTGTGATCATTATGTTGCACTGGTTGAAGTAGGATTATCATTTCTTGTTTGGCCTGTCAGCTCCAGCAGAAAACTGTAGCGCTCGTGAGTTCCGACGTAAAGGGTGAAATCCCTGGGTGCTTCGAAATTCTCGCTACTCTTGACTTTCTGTAGTGGCTTCTCCGTCAAATGTTCGCAGCCCTTTCAGTCTCATGCCCTGTCGCACAACATGACTACGTGCAGTATTAACGTCAAACATAGTTTACTCGGCGAGGAATTCAACTTAAGGCACATCTTGCGAATAATATTTTTCCTTCCCCATTCAGTAGAGGGAAGAAAAAAAGCTGAGCGAGTTCGTCATTGTCGAACAGGTTGGCACACCAGCGTGAACAAAGAAAACTTGATTGAAGGTGAAATAATTTACCTCAACCCATCTCACGATGAATTTCGGTGTTGGTGCGATTAGAATTGACGCAGTTCATCGACACATCGTACTGCAACCGCCGATGCGCGTCACGTACGAGCCGCGTATGCAGCCCGGCTGCTCTCTCTCCCTCCCCACCAGACACGCCGCCGCAAGTAGCGACACGGCAGCGAAGTCCCCGCATGAAGCGTGTGTCAGTATAGATTCAAACAAGAGCGCCTGTATGTATATGGCGCGGGTTTGACACAGGAAAAAATTTTAATGATTTTTTTTTATCATAGAAGGGGGGGGGGGGGGGGGGCAGCACACACTGAGTGGCTCATATCCACTGACCCAAGTTTGCGTCAAAGTCGTTCGTTGAACGGGTGCACCTATTCCAGTTGCGCTTATCTAGTGACTCAAGTTTCTGAAGTGCGTTCATTGAAGTTCATTGAAGTGCGGCACATACGCCGTGGCGCATACCCAGTAATCCAAACGGCTGTAAAGAGGGTTACTGAAGAGCGGCACAGACCCAGTGATTCAAATTCGTATCAGAGAGGTTAATTGAAGTGCTGCACGTACCTAGTTTATACATGCCCAGTGACCCACGCTGTGGTGAAAGAGGTTTATTGAAGAGCGGCACCTAAGTACTGGCACATACCCAGTAACAGAAGTTAGCGTAAAACGAGTTAACTGATGTCGTTTAAGTGTGCCACATACTCAGTGGCGCATGCCCAGTTACCCAAGTTGGCCTTGAAGAGATTCATTGATGAGCGGCACATACCTATTGGCACATGCCCAGTAGCACAAGTTGGCGTCAGGTTCGCGAACAGCGGCACAGACCAAGTGGCATGTACCTAGTGCTCCAAGATGGCATCGAAGGAGTTCGATAAACTGCGGCACGTGCCCAGTGCCACTTATCCAGCGACCCAAGTTGGCGGGATAATGGACAGACAGACAGACATACAGACAGACAGACAGACAGACAGACAGACAGACAGACAGACAGACAGACACAGACAGACAGACAGACAGACAGACAGACAGACAGACAGACAGACAGACAGACAGACAGACAGACAGACAGACAGACAGACAGACAGACAGATTAGATAGACAGATAGATAGTCCCGAGAAAGTTCGAAAAATGCCCTAAGAATGCTAATCGCAATAAAACCCGCCCAAAGCACAGCGAAAACAAGCCAAGCGTTTTTGCATTTCGCCCCCATCGAAATGCGGCCGCCACAGCCGCGATTTGATCCAGCGACCTTGCATTTAGCAGCGCAACGCCAAAGCCACTAAGCAACCATGGCGTGTCAGTGCACAAACTCGAGTTTAACAAAAAAAAAAAAAAAGCTGAGTTATCGTCCAGACAGAAACAGAATACGTCAAGAGATGTCATTGCCGTTTGCGATACGAAATGCGCCGCGATAGTAAACGCGTAAATGTAAAAGAAGAACGTAGATGACGAGAAAATGTGAGCACTCCCAAGGCTAATGTCGTACAGTTCTCAGAAGGAAAACGATTGGCAGAGCCCCAAGAGTAAACACGAAAAGATTGAAATCAATAGAGGCTGAGAGCACGTCCTTTTTCACGAGAGAAGCACAAAACAATTTGCGCGAAACGTCGCTTCAGCATGGGCTCAATGTAATCAAGACAGGCCAAGTTATAAGCTAATCTCCAAAATACGCGTCTCAAGTTATTCACGATAAAAGCAGGTCGATGTACTTTTTCGTGTCTAAGAAAGTGTATTAACAATTCACTCTCTTTTAACGAAACACCGCCCAGAAGTTATAAAGAGTCTAATTTACATAGGAACTTGATATTTCATTATTCTAATGTACCGGCTCACTTTCGTGCACGTGGGAACAAAAACAAAAACTCTCATTAGCCGTCTGCAGGAAAGAAGTTACAAGAACATATGTTACGGTGATATGGAAATTTTAAAAAGCGAAGTTTCGTTTGTGTAATATCATGAATGGGAAATCGCCGGTCTTTTAAAGCTTTGTAACACCGTTGATAAGCGCGTTTTTGCTGCACAGCGTAAAGAAAAAGGTTCAGTGTGGACGGCATGTTAATGAAAGAAAAGGGGTCAAATCTCAGTCGTTTAGATTTCAGAGGGCGTTGCAGAGCGCTAGCGTTTGGTCTAAGTATTAGAAGTCTTTTGCTCTTCTACCGCGGGGTTTCTACTGGCGCAGCCACTGTTGGGCAAGCAGAAAAGCAGATATCAAAAGCCAGGAAAGGCCGCATGCAGCCTAAAGAATGCACTAGAAGGCGCTTTCACTATTAGAGTATAGGAAGCGCCGATTTACATACTGCTATTTTTCACGTTGCGTCGTTTTGTTATAGCAGTGTCAAGGATAAAGTGTAGCCGAGAGCAAAGTCTTGCTTATACTTGATGCATTCTGTCACTGTCATGACCGGCTGCGGCACAAAGAGAGGACAAAGCGTTAGTCGCGTGAGCGCCTGCAAAATTAAAGTTCGAAATCACATTTCTTTAAGTCTATAGATTATCATCCTTTGCTCCGTCTAGTTCGGCCAATAAACTTTTCTCTTTCTTTCTTGCCTGTTTTTGTGTCTACACAATGTGTCATGCTTGGCTGTAGTTGCTCGTGTTGTTTGCAGCACCTGTCTGTAAAACGGGTGACACAACCAGACAGGAAATTCTGTCAAAATGTTTAGCATCAACTCAGAAAGCAGTGTTGCGTGACATATGGTGCAGAAATAAACGCACAAAATGGTGTTATGTAGTTCTTACTCATGCAACACCTTCCTGCTGCCTACAAAAAAAATTAAATTCTGGGGTATCACGTGTCAAAAGCATGATATGACTGTGAGGCACGCCGTAGTTGAGGACTCAGGATATATATATATATATATATATATATATATATATATATATATATATATATATATATATATATATATATATATATATATATATATATATATATATATATATATATATACATATATCCTGAGTACGCTGAGGCGCAGTGTAAACATGAGAGCACTGTCCTAACGATCTCTGTCTTCTAAGTACCCAAGGCGCTGCTGAAGCGGCGGGCACGCAGTGGCCTTTACACTTTTAACAGAGACCGGATATTAGCTGCATTCACATGAACTTACGCGGAGCAGCTACATTTCTGTATAGCGTGTCAGTGCGACATTGGTGCTTTGAACGCGACTTTCTTACTGAATTGCCTCGCGTATTTTCCGTTAGTGGAAATTACTCTGAGCCTTTGTCGCAGGGATGACTCAGATAAGTCGTTTTTCTCAACAACACGTTAATTGCCGTGTGCACTCAGCCGATGCATGGTATGCCTTATTTTTCATTCCCGATGTCTGTTTTGTTTTTTTCCCAAAGGTATCAACGTCAACGACACCTTGGCCTCAACGTACGCCGATGTCAGTACACAAGGTTCGGACGAGGACACAGCAACGTACGCCGAAGACCTGGTCGCCGACATCATTTTGAACGTGGCGAGGAAAAATGTTCACTTCTACAGGCGAGAACCATTCCGTTCTTATTGTATTCGTTTTCGTGTGCAGTCTTTCTGATGTCGTTTGAACCGAATTGAAGTTTCTCGAAACGCTTTATTTCATTGTGCAAAAAAGAGGTGAGGCGTGCAGACAGGACACAAGAGTAGAGAAGTGGACAACACAAACGACAACACTCGGCATTCGTAATGTCCACCTCTCTACTCTTGTATCCTGTCTGCACGCCTCCCCTCTTTTTTGCATAATGAGTCCTTACCAACTAGCTCAGCTGTCTGTCGTTCTAAGCTTTATTTCACTTCGTCTGTAGCCTTAGGGCCTTATTCACGAAACTTATTATGTACCTCCCGTTTTTTTTATTTCGGGTGTCTTGGTGACCGTCTTTTACTGCCGGCGCACTTCCCCAGTACAACCATGACGCACTCCTGCACAAAAACTTTATTGAGTAACTATGGTCAACTTTACGAAACATTTCCTTTCTAAACAACGGTTGTAAATAGCTAATCACCTTCGCTAATATGAGACCCGATATCATGTTGGCCGGTAGCGATTTTTGAGAATGATCTGGCAGCGCACTAACTTTCTTACGCCCTAAAGCCAGGAACTTTTCGAAACTTTCACTTGCAAAAAAAATGTTTGCCATTAACCGGTTATCATTTCGGATGGTGTCGCGACTGGTTGCCGGCGCCACTTTGCACGACCTATTGCCGGCAACGAATGAAATGCTTCGTGAATTTTCGCCACGTTCCTGAGCACCAATACTGCAGTGCACATCTAGGGTCAAATTCACGGAGCAAATCCTCCCTGGGCGGACACCTTCCCCAATAATATGCCCGCTGTCCCGATTTGCCGGCACCTTTTCGCAAAAACCGTTCTGGCGCACGAGCTTCCTCTTCGTGCCCCCTAAAATTGACAATTACGAGTGTCAAAACTTGCTTTCAATAAGAACGCTCCTATGCTCCGCGCAGAGTGCGTGACTACGGCGTTTATCGTATGCTCACCCGAGTGCTGTGTAACACTGAAAGGCGACCGGGCTTTTGCTATGCCCGCCTTTCAATCCCCGTGACGCAGTGTTCCCTGGCACGCGAGCGGTCTGGACCCCGAGCTGTCGGCGCACAGCAGCTACTTGGAGAAGCTAACCGAGGCGCTGCTCACCACCATCAAGGCCATGGTGGACGAGGCCTCGCAGGTCGAGACGCCCGACTGGGACGAGCTGCCCCCGACTTTCCGCAAAGTTGTTCAGGTACGGTGCGGCGTGCGGTCGACAGCGAGAATGAAAAGCTTAAATAAGTGCGCCCTAAATATTTGGTTGCGTGCCCCATCTTCTTTATGTAGTATTGCGGCACATGACGCAGTTAAAATGCGTTCGCACAGTGTGAGCGGCGGATGCTGCAAACGCTGCTAAGAAGTATGCTGAAAGACTTGTTGACGCCTCGTATCTACAAATGAGTACAGGCTCGTCCCTGATTTCGGGCATCTTCTATAAAGGCCTCTTTTTAATGAGTAGAAAATAACAGTTGCATGTTGAACGCAGTGGAAATTTCAGTGTCTATGGGCTCTGTAGCGGACAATACCGGGCGTCTAGCTATTATTTCATATCTGCTATCAAAATAAAGTAAAACACAAACACATTGCTCTCAGTTGTAGGAAATATCTTCTGCAGTTGATGAGAGAAAAAAAACATTAAACAAAACAGGTAAATTGATGTAAGTAATAAATGTTTGCATTGAAAACGCCTTATCCAAACTGTTGAAAAATCGCCTTTAACATACTGTACCATGGCCACGATACTTAAGCGCAAAGACGAGGGACAAAAGAAAGGAATTGCACAACACGAGCGCTGGTGCTGTGCACTTACTTTCTTTTGTCCCTCGTCTTTGCGCTTAAGTATCGTGGCCATGAATCCAGCATTCTAACTAGCCCAATTAGCAGTCTTGATACTATATCATTGTGCTTACCATTATAGTTTGATAACCGCTTGCCGAACGTCTTAGATAAAAGAAAACACTAAGGCAGATGGTTTATACTACACTAGGGCATACGGGCATCGTCGTCAGGCAAGTATGTGTGAGCCTCTTTATATCAAGCCGCGATTCCACGACCTCTCTCGCTCCATTCTTGCCCGAAGACGCGGCGGAAGCGGACACCTCACTCATGGGCCATTCATGCCATGGGCGTGACAGTTGCTCCCTTCGGCATATTGGTTTACTGTGCGAAACGGACCAGAATTAATCGTTCCACGGAAATCAGCAGAGTTAGCATTGTGGATGTCCGCAAGCGGTTACGAATTTTTCGGACGACGGACTTCGACTCTTGCATTAGGATCGATCGTCTGACTCGTTAGTCCAATTTTTGTTGCCACCTCGAGTCGTTTGGAAATGTCTGCCGATGTGCTGAAAGTAATCCCGTGGATATCGCTTGGGTACGTATCTTATCTTCCGTATATTTAAGGAATTTGCAAAGCACTCTCTGTAACATCCAGCATGACGAATTAGCATGCGCGCCCGTGCTGCCAGAATTAGACTGTGTTGTCAAAGACGCAATTTATAGGACCAAAGGAGGGCCCTTGAGAGCTGACTTGTCCCAATGCCTGCATTACACAGTTTTCGTTGTACCTGAAGTTTCACCGTCGATCACAGTGCCTAACCTTCCTTTAGAGAAGCAACGTGAGGCGAGGTGTGGTGCCTTAGCGTGCCCGTCGCGATGGCACTTGCCAGATTTGCTCGGTGTAATGGTCTGTTCGCTGCCCCCATCCCACCAAAAAAAAAGTTGTTTATGCATGTCATACCGTACCTTCATCGTAGCTTACCTCAATGTTAGCGTCGCATCGCACGCGATCTTAACGCAGTGGTGATTACACTATCCTAAAGTTATTAGCTTAATAACTCCGCTACAGGGCGGAAAACACGACTAGTTAAAAGGTTAAAAGACAGCTTCCATGGTCACTTGCAATTATGTCGTGCAATAGCGTAAGGCAGCCTTAAAGTTCTTTTTATATTTATTAGTGTGTGTGTGTGTGTGTGTGTGTGTGTGTGTGTGTGTGTGTGTGTGTGTGTGTGTGTGTGTGTGCGTGTGCGTGTGCGTGTGCGTGTGTGTGTGCGTGTGTGTGTGTGTGTGTGTGTGCGTGTGCGTGTGCGTGTGCGTGTGTGTGTGTGTGTGTGTGTGTGTGTGTGTGTGTGTGCGTGTGCGTGTGCGTGTGCGTGTGCGTGTGTGTGTGTGTGTGTGTGTGCGTGTGCGTGTGCGTGTGTGTGTGTGTGTGTGTGTGTGTGTGTGTGTGTGTGTGTGTGTGTGTGTGTGTGTGGAGCCCCTGCGCAGCTGAGCGTCTTGCTGTCACTTATATTTGCGCAAATTGTACGTCCTCTCGGGGTCGTCACGCCGAAGTTCGACGTTCTTTATGCTGCAGTTTTATTGCGATAGCAATTATATGGACACTCCAGGCGCATTTTTGCTGTCACTGTCAGCGTCGCCCTGATATTCCGTATAAAGTCCCAGGGCGATAACACCGTCGCCGCGCGTCGTATGCTGTATGTGCGAGTGAAAGCACGCGAGGGAAGCCTACGATCGGCGGCTCAATCTGGCACGCGTGAAAGCGAAAGCGGAGAGCAAACGCGCCGTCTTCCGTCGGGCGAGAGACCGTGGGGCATGGGAAGGAGGAGGGCGGCGTTGTGCTTCGGCAGCAACTGCGCATTTCGCCACCAGGTACAAGGAGAACTGACGATCGCGGCTCAATCTCGCAAGCCGTGTATACAGGAAATCGGGGAGGCAGCGCAGGAGGGAGGAGGGGGGGTTGCGGCTTCGACTCCGCCAACAAGGGCGTACTTTGCAAGGTCTCGTCCGATATATCTTGAAAGGGATGTGCAACGGCTCATACCTCTGTGCACGCTGTGTTCTAGCCGCGTTTGCGTTGAAGCGGAAGACGGCACGAAGGTCACTCCGCGCTTGCTCACACAAGCGCACCAGCGCTTTGACAGCGAGTGTCCGCGCTCATCGAATGTGATGTGTTCAGCGTTTGCTTCTGCGCACGGACGCCGTGCTTGTTAATTCACTTAGTAAGCGAATGTTTCCAAGTTTATATGGCCGACTACTATATTTACTTCGTATAGCTGTCTACTAATCGATGCTGCTTCGCCTTTGATGCTAGCACGCAAGTTTTAACAATAACACGCCGACCGCAAGAAGTAGGTATAAAGGTGCCTTAACCACGCGCATATACCGTCATGTGCGCGCACTCCGCTTGCGTAATTAATACGCGCCCATCAGTAATTTCCCACTCTTTGGGATATATAAGCACTTGTACAGTGTTCTGTGGCGGGACGGGATGCGATATACTCTGCATAGCTGGCGTTCTGCAGTTGCGACGCATTCTCCACGCTTTTCGCTTGCACGGCGTTGCGTTTCACACGAGAGACGGGCGAGCGATAACCGGGACCCGCGAGTAGAAGCAGCCGGTGATGCGAACCGAATGCATAATTAGCGGTGTAGGGCTGCAGTGCCGCACCCGGGCGCCTCTCTGTTTGTGAATTATTCAATGCGCTTTCTGAGGGACACTGTGTAAGCTTCGACGCCACGCGCTCGTGGGTAGGCCGTCGTATACGACTCGCTGTTGCCAGCTCCGGACGCACCGTCCGCTGCGCACACATGCCAGCCAGGTATGGATTGCGTTCGCCGATACGGTGTATTTTGCCATGGCAACCCTGCCCTTTCTTCAAACTCTGCCGAGCGCGTATTCAAAGCGTGCAACTGTGCGTGCCTCGGGTGCGGCCATACCGGGATTGCAAGTCTTGCGGAGGATATATCGATGGCTGCTTTCGTGGCGCAGTGCATAACTCGCACTCGAACGCTGTGTGCCGTGGCTCGCGGGGCCTGCACTCGTGTATACGCACCGTGTTTGTTCACGCTGACGCAAGGCGCTGGATATACATTGCAACCACGAACAGAAACGCGTTCGCAGCGCCACTAGCGTCTTCTCGAGTCACGTATATTGAACAGCATGCCCCGGGGTGGGCAACGCCGGCATGAATCAGAGCGCCCCTCAGAGGCGTGATAGTGCTGCGGACGCGGTTTATACTGTGTAACTGCCCTCATGTCCGAAGATAGAGTCACGAAGGCGATGGCTAATGGTCGAAGGGGGAAGGGCTCGACAAACACGACAACATGTAGCCCTGCCTTTTATATCAATCAACCTCCGAATGAACCACGTATGTCTTTTTCTTTTTTTTTTTTTTTACAATGACGCGACCGGCTCCATAATGGTGTAAATTTAGTGCAGGAAATGCACGAACTAGCTAAAGTATGCTAACATGTCTCTTCTGTTATAGTCTTGCCAAGCTTGCGGCTTCTACCTGTCGTGCTGCTCGTGAGGCTATGCAAGCACTGTGCTGATACAGCAAGAGAAGAAAAAAAGCACGCGGAGAAACACTGCTTTGTTGCGTTTGTTTATGCATAAGCTCGCCCTTTTTATGCGAGCTTGGATGGCGTATCTTGTTATAATTATTCTAATTTTCCATTCATTTTACCCTCCGTTATTAACTGGCGTGACAACCCGCTTCCTTTATCGCCGGCATTGGCGGCTCGCGGCAACAGATAAAAAAGAAATGGATACAATTGGAGAAAAAAAGCTTCATCCTTGCAAAACAATGCCCTTGGTTACTCTTATGCAAATGATGCCAGGGGCGATGGTATAAGTGAATTCAACACGCTTGAAAAAGAGACTGCTCAGCGGTTGTGTGCATACTTATGTTTGAGCATGTTGCGTACGTACCGCAGGGTCGTGCGTATGTTTTTTGTGTGCGGGCACATGTGTGCGCGCGGGTGTTTGTGTTTGTATCCCTATGCGTGCGTGCATCCGTCCGTGATTGAGTCTGTATGCAAGTACACACTTGTGTACTAAGGTTTACACTATCATCCGCGTGTTTACCTTAGAGCAATGGGAATGTCAACGGTACAGCAGCTGAGCCGGTATAGCGCAAAACTATTCCAATCTGTTTTTATTACAAATCGGCCATTAGTCCTCCGTGATAGGTCAAAATGGCTCGGGCTCTGCCCATATAGGTCCCATATACGGTCCGAACCCATATACGCTGACGCGTATATGGGTTGAATCCGAACCACTCTGACCTATCAGAGAGGGCTAATGGCGGATTTTGAATAAAAATAGATTGGAATAGTTTTACAATATAGGGCCCCTGTATTATTTCAATGTCTCAAGCTGTTCCCTTCAATATGTTGCACAGTTTTCTTTACAACACACGAAGCACGGTCATGTTAAAATTAAGGCAGACCAAAGCATACGTGGCCTTTGGCTTCGGTCTGGCAGATAGTCGACATAGGAGCAGCAGCGCTGGATTAGGAGGGTCTCTTTCAGAAGCACGGCTTGGGTACTTGTGGCCTTTCAGAGCCACTTCCGCTCTAGCGCACGAGGAGAGAAAAAAAAGCATGACCTTTGTCTCGCAGGAGGTGGTTCGGGAGTCCCAGACGCACCTGTGCAACAGCCGGCAGCTGCTACGTTGTCTGGGCGTGTCGCAATCTTTAGACAGCGACTACGGCCCGCTGCTGCAGATTCAGCAGCTCATGCTGGCGGACGAAGAGCGTGTGCGCCACACACCCATCATCGTGTGCGGTCGGGAGGGATGCGGAAAGTCTACACTGCTATCTCAAGTACGCCTTTGCTAGTGGCATTTGTGAATTCAAAGGTGGACAGACATACTTAGTTCGCTTTACGCCGCGTGCACCTTCGTCTAGGACGTACCGACGGAAATGGGCCGTTTAATCACGTTTCTGACGAACACATCATGCGAAAGAGAACCCATACTAAGGAACCCTGCAGCATCCATTGTGCCCTCCTCCCTACTTTTTTTTTCTTCTGGGAAATTTTAGGCAAGCTCCTCGTCCGCTGCTCCCAAAGGATAAATGCAAACAGACTGTGGTTTCGTCGCTTGGAGCCTTTCCTGGAGGAAGGTTTCAGTTAGCTTGCAATTGGTTTCACTTTCTTGGGAAGGTGAATATAAATTTTGCCATTCAACCGAGTTCTGCAGAATCGATGCAGATTGAATGCAGTTTTAGAAGTGTGGTTCTCCTAGTGATTATTAAAGTTTTTTTTAATTACTTTGACACAGAAACAAACCGTCCTGTCACGACCCCCTGCGAGCAAGGTATAGAAACTCGCGAAGTAGCTTCTCCACCCAGTCTTGCCCAGCGGTGGTGAATGGCGAGACATCGTCACGGAACCATTCGAGTTGAGGGTCTTGTTCTGGATTTTACACTAGTCAGTCTCTCGCAATATGATTACATGCCTTGCGGTGATGCGTGGCAAAAAAAAAAACGTCGCACTGGTGACGTATCTCTTCAGCTGCATGCACTAATCCTTAAAGGGCCTCTCGCCAGGTCTGGCCATTTTGAGCTGACAAGCGCAGAGCATACATTGAGCGATAACGATCGTGTCTGCAAAGTATGACATCGCTACGTGCCGTGGAACGACCTGAAATTTCAAACCGAACGCCATTTTTCCTTCTCCTCACGGCCGCCGCGCTCCAAGCCGGACGGTGACGTAGTCGTGCCCCTGCGCCTACGTAGTCGTGTCCGCAGTGTGACGTCGCTCGTTGTGACACGTGACTTCGAGAATTATTCAAGACAACATCTGTTATCTGGCCGATTTGTTGCTTAAGTTGACGAATTGAAGTTTAGCGAAATTATAAAACACACAAACGGGAATGTCTGTGTGTTTTCTTGTTTTACTTCGCACCGAAGGAAGAGAGATGGGGGGTACTGCCGCTTCGTCTGCTTATTCCCACGGTCGTGCGGTCACGTGCGTAGGTACCGAAACTGTGCCATTTTCTACCGTGCTCCAGCGCCGTGATCATGTTCTGCGATCCTCTTATTCTGCCTCAGTATTCGTGTAGCACTGAATTATACCGCTAGTCATGTTTCCTTGTGGACAGCGCGCAAAGTCGTGCGCTGCGCGAACGATACAACAGCTCGGGTTCGACGCCGTCAGCGGAAATGCGTAGCGGCGGAAAAAAAAGCGAGGAGAAAGAAAATGAAGGCGGGGCCTGTGACGTATGCGTCACGCGATCCTCGAGGTCTGGTATGGGAGAACGTAGGGAAGGAATTTCGCTTGCGAAGGCTAGACGGGGCGAGTGGAGAGAGCGTCTTGCTTGGTAGAAGAGCCCGCCTGCTGAAATCATGGGTTCGCAGCACTGAAATATTTCTATCTCGGCTATCAATGAGCCGATTTGAAAAATTTTTGCAGCAGAAAGCTCCCTAGAGGACATGTAACAACTTCCAGCGTATAATGAAAATTTTCTCTGGGGCCTGGTGAGGAGCCCTTTAAAGGAACACTGAAGGGAAAAAGTATGTGAGCTGTAGCAGTAAATAAGGCTTTTACAATACAAAAAACAAAAGCCGCTTTTACCATGAGAAGACAAAGAAGACGCAACAACCAAAAACGGGTTCCCGCAAGTACCAGCCAGCCGTGAAACCGTGCATTTTGAGGGCGTCTGCTCGGGCCTACCTAATGCTGGCAACGATGGGATACATTGTATTGTAAAAGTCATAAAGACTGAACTTACTAAATTTGAAGACTATCTACGCAGCCAACAGCGTTCTAAATATGAAAACAAAAAAAATAAACCCTTTGAACTGTGCGAGATCACAGTCACAGACCGACGGGGGGCATAAGCTGCCCAACTCCTCCGCGATGCGCAGGTGCTCATGTACTGCCCAGAGTGGCTGGGCAGTGACGTGGTGCGCATCGTGCGCGGCGTGGGCCAGAGCCCATGCTGCGCGTACCCGGCCGAGATGCTGCGCAACCTGTGCCTGCACATCAGCATGGTGTTCGGCTTCGAGATCAGCCCCAAGCACCAGAGCTTCGAGCTGAGCAAGCTGAGCACCTGGTTCCAGGAGTTGCTGAAGCGCGTCGAGGCCAGCACCAGCGACCTGGTCATCGTGCTGGATGACCTGGACCGGCTGCGGGGTCCCGCGCACCACCAGGCCGCCACACTAGGATGGCTGCCCTGGAACCTGCCTCTCAACGTGCACCTTGTCTGCTCGGTGGCACAGGAGGCGGAGCCGGTGCTCGCCCTGTTGCGCAGCCGCATCCCGGCGGGAGACAGCTACGTGTTCATTCCGCCCCTGGCTGACGCCGCCAGCATGCTGCAGTCGCACCTGAAGGTCAGCGCGCCTATGCGAAATCGTCCATCTTAGC
This sequence comes from Dermacentor andersoni, assembly GCF_023375885.2. Lineage (NCBI taxonomy): Eukaryota > Metazoa > Arthropoda > Arachnida > Ixodida > Ixodidae > Dermacentor > Dermacentor andersoni. The sequence goes on from NC_092814.1 coordinate 197,942,273, forward strand.
AAAAATAGAGGTGCCTAAGGGCCCTTATGGCGTATGTCTAGGTGCCTTTGGCATTGGACAGTGTTAGGCGACGCAAGCAAGGCGCTGAACGGCTCATGGACCAATAGCTAAAGATCAAGGCCGAATTCACAAAGCTTTTCGTTCGTAAGTGCTGTTTTTCATTGGCTGATCGCCTTCGCTAGTAAATATCTTCTACATCACTATTGGCTGGCACGAACGCTTTTAGCGTAAGAAGGTTTTGTGAATACGGGGCCCACGTTTCACAACGTGTGTCGGGTTTTATTTGTTATGTCTGGCAATTTTTCTTAAACCCCTTGTTGATGATATGAGCATTCCTTTTCTTCAGTTGGGTTACTATAACAGGCGGACATTAACTTCCAGATAAAACGTAGTGCAGAAACAGATAAACGATAAAATCGCGCTAATTATGTCTTTAATTATTGTCGTTAGGGTACATGTTGCAGTGGCGCAACTGTAGCCCGTCAATACGCAGAACACGTTTCATTTGAACCAATTAAGTAACTAGCACCTATTTCAAGACATGTTGAGTCAAACTATGCTGTATAATGCCTTGGTGTCTTAGTTACATTCCTGCTGCAGGGCCGATATATGCAAAACTGCAGGAATGTATCTACTTCCCAGTATCTACTTTTGCGAAGCAATGATTTCTAAGCAATGGCCAATGTAAGCTGAGCAAAAGTATAGTCCCAAAAATATTGCTTATTGATTACTGTTTAACCACTGAAGCGTGAGGGTGACGGCGCTGTCATCCTGGAACGAGTTTTGGAGGGCCTGTTTGCGCTGGGGCGTCAAACTTGAGCTGTTATTCTCGTTCGAAGTGGCCCAAGAACGTGTCTTGCGCGCAGGACAACAAGCGGCTGCTGACGCGGCAGCAGTGGGACGTGTTGCGGCAGCGGCTGGCGGGCCAAACGGCGAGCCCCTTGTACGTGACGCTTCTGTCGCAGCAGGCCATGCGGTGGGCCTCGTACGAGGCGCTGGACGGCGAGCTGCACGTTCCGGCCGACACCGAGTCTTTCGTGAGCCGCAGCCTGGAGCGCATTGAGCGCCAGTTCGGCCTGGCGCCGGTCAAGAAGATCGCTTCGTACCTCACTTGCACGAGCTACGGGCTGCGCGAGCCGGAGGTCATCGAGCTGCTCTCGTCCACGGAGTGCGACGGCGGAGAACTCGCTCCCGTTAGCTGGCTTTCCTTCAAAAAGGAGCTCGGTGAGCGCCTTTCCCGCCTGCTTCTTAGGGGGGGGGGGGGGGGGGGGGGGGTTATTTGCTAAGCCTTTAACTGCTTTCATTACCTCTTTGAGCAGCGGATTGCCTGGTGCGTCAGTACTGGATCTCAGTGTATACTTGTGGCCATAATGGGGTATCATGTCTGCACCTGTCCTCCTGGATAGTACAATCGGTAATTGCCATCTGACACAGCATGCTAGGCATGCGGCTAGGCTAACCTCCAGGTTTCATTGAAGAGTCTCTCTCTCTTTCTTTCTATCTCAGTGATCGCCAGGTAAATGCTCGAGACGGAGTCAGTTACATAAGCCCCAGAGATAGTCACAGCTGAGGAAGCTCAGATTTGGGGTGCAAACGGGTTCGGAGCGCAACTGTTGCTGCGAACACTAGGACGAAACATGGGCCGCGGAAGTGTAACGACTCTGTTGCAACTATTTTCTTTCTCGTCTTTCCTCAGGAGTCCAAGCGGCACTCGTGCACGCCAGTGTTATCCCCAGGATTATCCTACCGTTAGCGGTGGATGATAAGAAAGGAATAGAATCGAGTGAAAGGATTCCTTACATTACGTGGATCATGGCATCGCTCAGTAACACAGCCTTCATGCGCGACACACTTATACCAAATAATCGCGCCACACAATAAAAGATAAATAAATAAACAAATAAATAGACAAATAAATGAATTAATAAATAAAATTTAAATAAATGATTAGATAAGGTTTATATATCCATACTTAGCTCGTCCTCCGGCGCTGAGCTCATGTGTCAACGGCTTCGCAGCAGGCTCTCGCAGCGGACACCGCCATCACCTCAAGGAAAACTTCTTCATTGTGGTGCACGAAAGGTCGCCCTCGTCCGCTACTGCCTGTTGTGCTGCCCAGAATGTATACACAGACGCTACTACACTGAGTAAAGATGTGTGCGCATGCAAAACCCTGCACAAATTACCAAGCACGAAATCAGCGCGTCCAGCTCACAAGGGCACATTGCCAAAGGGGCATGAGTGCGACTGCCGGTGGGAAAAGCTTTCTTTCTCCCCTATCGCGAGGGCGAAGCTTCGGAGGAATCCTGGCGATAACGACAACAACCTTGCGATGGCTGTACTACTGACGCCAAGGAAATCACGGATGACAGACGGACAATGCAAATCCCGTTTCCAGCTGCTGTAGCAAGTTTGCGCTACAGTGCGCAGAGTCAATCGCTTTCTGTCGTGCACGACCAGTTGGATGGCCTGCCTCTGTCGGAAGAAAAAGTTTTACAACATCGACGGGACATTCTGGTCGTGAAATTGCTACTGCGCCTCTTGAGATTGACCGGTCTGTGTGAACGCCTGTGATTGAACCACTTTTCTGTTGCCTGTTCTTTTTCTTTCGTATTTTTCTCTCTCTCTCTCTCTTTGCCCTCTTTCAAACCCCTCTATCCCCCACATCAGTGCAGGGTAGCATACCGGAAACTTGCCTCTGGCTAACCTCCCTGCCTTTCCTCTCTCTCTTTCTTTATTGCGCAACAGCTGTGGCGCACTGAATACGACGTCCAGCGCATCTATTTATAGACCATACGAAGCCGACTGGGCTCTGGAACATTTTCTGGAACGAAAATGCTTGGATCCTGGCCACATCGGTCGATGACGTAGAAAGCTATAAGGTGATATGCGAAATTTTGCAAGTACGTATCTCCGCACATCTCGTTCGATCTACTCAAGATGGCAGAACGTCGCCCTATAGAAGTAGAAATAAAGCAGGAGCACACGAGCTGGTGCAGCTATACTTGCCATCATCTCTACCATACCACTTCCTCACTCTTTGCAAATCTACCTTCAGCTTGCTGATACCATGAGCGGACGGTCGGCCATCTTGTGTAGGTCAAACTGATAGTGTGGAAAAGCCTACTGCCAGTATTAGCGCGTTCCCTATTGGCGCGGCACCGCAGTTTTTCAAGAACATCGGCCTCAGCAGTGGCGTAGCTAGATCGTCTGGCACCCGGGGCCTATATGTCTTCTGTCACCCCCGCCCCCCACCTGGGTGTAGCCAGGAAGGCGAGGCTATCGAAAATTTCCGGGGAGCGGGGTGGGGGGTGGGGGGGGGGTAATGTTTCAGCACCACACAGCACGCTCTTGACCCCCCACTCCATTCACTTTAGTTCCAACAGGTCGCGAATGTAGCAGGTATACGCGCTGTTTTATTTTCTGCACCAAATGACACAGGCTGCTACAGTGATAACTTGTGATAAGCGCATTTGCACATCTGCTGTCAGACTGTAAGGCTTGGCCGCCAATACGCATAAACTGCTCACTTTACACGGACACGTTGTGCCTTCTGGTAGCAACACTTAATTTTCGCAAACCCCGAACAAGGTTAGATAACCATGCTACCCGGAAAATGCTTCGCACAGCCTAGATTCACACGCTGCCTGGGATCTGCATATTTTTTTCTAACTACAGGTAAAGGGCAAAATACTTGCACACTAAAATGCACTTTAAAATGCACACTAATACATTTTTTGGCTCGCCAATTTTTTTTTTTTTTTTTGTTATTAAGCTGCATCTCTTGTTTTTTCTTGTTTATCATTTTCCTATACGAAGAACCTCGGAGTGAGAATGTTTCTTCCTCCATCATCAGGCGTTGTAATCTTCACTGAACTTTTAGTTTTTATTGCCTCAAGATTAAAGTAAAATAAAAATCCATCTTTCCACCGGATTACATCCAACTCTTACCTGATTTTGCGCTGAAGGAAGGGTTACATTACATTTGCATCGACGTGGGCCTCGTTATGTGACACTGCATGCATGTGATTGCACTATCCAAGTTAGCAAATGGCTTTGGTACTTTTTAGAATGCTTGATGTCAAACATGCGCGCAATCAACATGCAACAAATTGCACTTATTGGACAGCGTGTATTTTAAAGTATACACTGAGATTGAGCACTATTATGCCGTTACATTTGCATCGTCTCGCATCGTTGCGCTTGGATAATTCCAACGTGAAATAAAGCTATAAAGCTTTATGCCATAAAACTTTTAAGTTTTATGGCAACAAGCGGTATAACACTAACCTTCTTTCCGTAAATTGAACGAAGTTTTTTAGAAGGTGGCGTATCGCAGATAAATGGCATGAACCACATATTTTTCACAGTGGACATGAGGAAGTGGGAATATTTTTGTGTTTTGATTCATCATCATCATCAGCCTATTTTATGTCCACTGCAGGACGAAGGCCTCTCCCTGCGATCTCCAATTAGCCCTGTCTTGCGCCAGCCGATTCCAACAAGCGCGCGCCAACTTCCTAATTTCATCGCTCCACCTAGTCTTCTGGGGTCCTCTACTGCGCTTCGCTTCTCTTGGTATCTATTCTGTAACCATAATGGTCCAACGGTTGTCTAACCTGCGCATTACATGACCTGCCCAGCTCCATTTTGTTCTCTTAATGTCAATTATAATATCGGCTATATACCCGTTTGCTCTCTGATTCAAACCGCTCTCTTTCTGTCTCTTAACGCTATGCCTAGCATTCTTTGTTCCATCGCTCTTTGCGGGGTCCTTAACTTGTTCTCTAGCTTCTTTGTCAGTCTCCAAGTCTCTGCCCCATATGTCAGCACTGGTAAAATGCGCCCATTGTACACCTTCCTTTTCAATGATAATGGCAAGCTTCCAGTCAGGAGCTGACAATGCCTGCCGTATGCGATCCAACGCATTTTTATTCTTCTATGAACTTCCTTCTCATGGGGCCGCATTCTGTAGCGGTTTGCTTTGGAAACGGTTCGGTCTGGCTGTTACGTCTGGATTACGTCACTCGGAGAAAGAGTGGAACGGGGCGGCGTGAGGGGAACCAATCAACGAGCGATGGTCTGCCGGAAGATAACGTCATCATTTCTGTTTGTACTTTGGGGACGGTATAACAATTGAAGGATGATGCTGGTTTGATAAAAAAAAACATTGGTTTGTATAGAACACTTGCAAATATAATTTTCAGTAGTAAATGTGAGCTTGCGGCGCAGACGGCTACTGGGAGTTGTAATTTTATTTGTGTTGTTTTCTTATTTAGTCGCTAGGTGGTGTGCCATACGTTATGCAAACAACTTGCCTCGCTTTGTTTACGTTTTGGACTTGTTCGCGCGCCGAAACCGAAGCGATGTCGTCGCACAAGGACAGGCGGCTGGGTCCTCATGTTTCAGCGCGAAATACTCGTTTCATTTGTCGAGGAGCACCCCTACCTAGCAAAGGCTTCCTGTGTGTTGGGCCAGCAGCTGACGGCGGCTTTCTGTTGCGCCGTGGATGGGAATCTAACCCATCCTTTTTCTTTTCCCACAACCGTAATGGCCTTGGCGACGGCTGTAATGATCCGGCTGACCGAAGGCTGCGACAGTGCAATCGCTTCTTCACTCCCGACGCACTGTTGAAAGCTCCCGGTGACAAAAAACCGCAGCGCGCACACCACTTTCATCGTAGTGTCGACACCACGAAATCTTTGAGGTCTGAGATGTTCTTCCAGCTCATCGCAAAGACGTCGCACTATGTCTTTGGAGAGCCTAAAATGCCTTCGAAACTCTTCTTCGGCCATGCCGAACGCGTCGTTGCCTCTCGTCGCGTCGTTGTCTTTCGGCGCTCGCCAGCAGCACAACCAAAGGAGCCGCCATTGCCGTCTCTGTCTCGTCTCGTCTAGGTGCCGGCTCGTCAGCTGGCGCGAGACTAGCCGGCAGCCACGGTTGCCCTAGCAACCCTCGACATCATGCTCGCCACCTCGCGCGACCCTCGAGCGAACCACTTCTCCGCGGTTCCTCTCGTAGCAAGGAACCGCTTCCTTTCCAGATGATTGACAACCTGTGTGACGTCAACAAAATTTGTCGTCCCGCCCACCAGGGATGACCACAACGAAGCGCCGACCAATGGCAACAGCCAGACCGAACCGATTCCAAAGCGAACCGCTACAGAATACGGCCGATGATCAGGGTTTCATGTGATTAACTGACCTAGGTAAACCTACTCCTTCACCGACTCTAGAGGCTGACTGGCGATCCTCAATTCTTGTTCCCTTGCCCGGTTATTCATCATTTTCTTTGTCTTCTCCATATTAATCTTCAACCCCACTCTTACGCTCTCTCTGTTAAGGTACTCTATCATTTGTTGCAACTCGTCTGCAGTGTTGCTGAATAGAACAATGTCATCGGCAAATCGAAGGTTGCTGAAATATTCACCGTCGATCCTTACTCCTAAGCCTTCCCAGTTTAATAGCTTATGGCGTGCGCGCGACCTCTTCTGTATGATTATTTAGAGATGTTATGTAAATTTTTCTCTTGTTTATGTGATTTGTTATGTGTACTCTTGCAAGTAGCTAGTTGTCCATTTTCCTGAAACTGCTGTACTGCAATCCTTTTTTTTTTTTTTTTGACTGTTGAACTCGAAGCGTATGAGCTGCCACGAACTGCGGAGGGACAGGGACCTTTGTCAGGCTTGATTGCCTTTAGCCCCTGCCCCTGCAGTGAGCTTTGTATACTGCTTACTGTAAATAAAAACCCTTACTTACTTACTTATAATGAAGTCATCGATAAGATGTACCAATGCCTGTAACTATTTCCCTCACGTCCGTTTCTTGTCCTTGCAAAAAAAAAAAAAGACGCAGGATGCGGTAAATGTTCCTGGTAATTAAATTTTCGGTAACGATGGTTGTATTCTGAGTGGAGCAGATGGTGATTCATGAGATTAAACGGCTACAATAGAGAATACTTCTTCCAAGCACGGAGTGAACAGCATTAGAGAGATTGTGTCTCCTTGTCTGACCCCTTTCATTATAGGTATCTTCCTACTTTTGGAGAATTAAGGTGGCTGTGGAATCTCTGTAGATATTTTCCAAGCTATTTACGTAAGCGGTCTGTACTCCTTGATTACGTAATGTCTCTATGACTGCTGGTATCTCCACTGAATCAAATGCCTTTTCGTAATCTATGAATGCCATATATAGAGGCTGATTTTACTCTGCGGATTTCTCGATTACCTGATTAATGGCTTGAATGTAATCCATTGTAGAGTATCCCTTCCTGAAGCCAGCCTGTTCCCTTGGTTGACTAAAGTTCAGTATTGCCCTTATGCCATTCGTGGTTATTTTGGTGAATATTTTATATAATTCTGGAAGTATGCTAATGGGCCTATAGTTTTTCCATTCTTTAACGTCTCCCTATTTGTGGATTAGAATAATGTTTGCATTATTCCAGTTTTCTGGGACCCTTGCAGTCGATAGACAGTTCGTATAGAGAGCTGCCAGTTTTCCAAGCATTATGTCTCCTCCATTTTTGATTAAATCGACTGTTATTCCATCTTCTCCTGCCTCTCTTCCTCGTTTCATGTCTTATAAGACACTTCTGACCTCACCATTAGTTATAAGAGGAGTCTCTGTAACCTATTCATTACTGCTTCGAATGGAGAATGGAGAATGGCTCCTCTGGGTACTGTACAGGTCAGTATAGAATTCTTCAGCTGCTTTTACTATACCTTCGAGATTACTGATCATATTACCCTGCTTATCTTTCAGTGCGTACATCTTTGTTTGTCCTATGCCAAGTTTCCTACTCACTGATTTCAGGCTGCGTCCATTTTTTTAGGGCTTCAGTCTTTCTCACGTCATAGTTTCGAATATCACTTATTTTCGCCTTGTTGATCAGTTTTGACGGTTCCACGTACTCTATCTTATCTCTTGAGTTGGACACTTTCATTCTCTGTCGCTTCTTTATTAGGTCCTTTTTACTTGGGAGAGCTTGCCTACTGGTTGTCTTGGTGCCTTGCCTCCCACTTCAATTGCTGCCTCTGAAACCAGTCTAGTTACGGTTTCATTCATTACCTCTATGTCATCTTCATCTCTTTGTTCTAAGGTTGCATATTGGTTGGTAAGTACCAGCGTGAATTCGTCAGCTCTTACCCTTACTGCCTCTAGGTTGACCTGTTTCTTCTTGACAAATTTTACTCTTTCTCTCTTAAATTCAGGTGAATCCTAGCCCTCACTAATCTATGGTCACTGCACTTTACCCTACCTATCACTTCTATATCCTGCACTATGCTGGTATTGGCAGAAAGTATGAAATCGATTTCATTTCTTTTTTCACTATTAGGGCTTTTCCAGATCCATTTTCGGTTGCTACGCTTCCTGAAAAGGGTATTCATTATTCGAAGGTTATTTCTTTCTGCGAATTGTATCAACATGTCTCCTCTAGCATTCCTAGAATCAACGCCGTAATTGCCAGTTGCTTGTTCCCCATCCTGCTTTTTCCCCACTTTTGTATTGAAGTCGCCCGTTACTACAGTATATTGAGTTTGCACTTCTCTCATCGCTAATTCAACATCATCATAAAACTTATCTACTTTATTATGGTCGTGACTGAATGTGGGAACGTAGGCTTGAACTATCTTTAATCTGTACCTCTCATTAAGTTTAATTACGATAAATGCTACCGTCTCATTAATGCTGTAGAATTCGTCAATGTTGCCCGCTAGGTCCTTATGGATTAGAAATGCTACCTCTTATTGCTTCTTATCCGGGAGACCTCTATAGCAGAGGACATAGCCATTAGTAAACACTGTATAAGCCTCACCAGTTCTTGTAATCTGGCTAAGGCGAATGATATCACATACAATGTCTGATAGTTGAGGTGAATAAGCGATATTATGTATTTGTAATATACCCAATCTTCAGAAACACTGGGTACGTCTGTATCCATCAAGCTATGCGTTAGATTTTTTTTTTTTTTTAATTGCAGTGCCCTGAAGCGCGTTCACAAGAAACAACGTGCTTACACTGGTCGCAAAAGAATTATATCGGGGGCCGTATTTTGTAACATTTTATTTCATTTCTTATTCTTTTTTTTTTTTTTCTATTTCTTGTCATCAATCACGACGAGCGGTCCATCCCGGCTGTAACAGCGGCGCTGCACCGTCCGAGCCAACGAGGACGAATATAGTGAAAAATTTAATGCAACGTTACTGAACGCTGCCGCAGAGTGCAGTTCGATTCATAGACTTTTCTACGAAAGTTACTGCAGAGAGCTCTGGCGCCAGTGTCTATGGGAGCTGCAAGCATGGCGCTTCAGACAGCATGGTAATTGTGGGAAGTACATGGATTTGTCTGAACTTCTTCCTTCCGCCTTCGAACGCCATCGCGAATTTGCAAACTGGCAATCTTCAACAAAATGTTGGTCTTACAAGCGCATCAATTCCTAACAATCACGAATGTACGCAAAGTCCTATTTTCTTATACGCATTTTGTAGAAAAGCAGGCTTTCTTCGAAATTTGTACCAATGAAGGACATATGACGCTCGGGGACACCACAAAAAGGGCCATTTGCTTCTTCGGATAAATTAACTGCCGTCATAGTTTTCTTTGGTGTATTTTTTTTTCGTATTCCGTTGGCTTTCTTCAGAATATTGCAAAGAAAAAAAAAACAACGGAAAATACAACTTACCGAGATGTGCGCATCTCCACGCGCCTCCTTCTCGAACGAGTGCTCGAATTATCGGCCTCTACAGAACGGGCAACTTCTGCGTGTTTAAGCCCTATATGTAGGCGTCACCAAGTCGTACGTAGATCAAGGTCTTTTTCAAAGTGCGAAAAGTGCGGAATGTAATCCGAGAATACAGTTTTAATTAGTCTGAAGACACTAAAGGCTTGAAAAATAATTTTTTTATTATTATTAATCTGAAGGATCGAGTCGGCCCGAAAGAAAAGTGGCACGCGACTTCACTGAGCCGTGCGCGTAATAGAAAAGTGCGCACCACCAATGCTCCGCAACGAAAACCTTTATCATTCCCGGATTTCAAGAGCCGTATAAGAATTTGGCTCTTTTTTTTTTTTTGTGCTGTCCCCGAGCGCCACATGTCCAGCGGTCGGATCCCCTTCTCTGTGTCGCCGTTGGCGGCCATTGTAACCTTTTCTTCCATTTCTCCGATCCGAAGAAAATGAAGTAAGTCTTATCAAACTATTCAGAAAGCGAAACAAACGAAAAATCATTTCGAACTTCGGTGGGTTTCCTTCGCTTTTCAGAGTAATATTAAAGGGGATGCAGCGAAGGGAGACCGTGGACAATCCAATGCCGGCATAGTAACTTTTTCTACGGGGCCGGCAAGTACAAGCCGAAATTGTCATTTGTTCGTTTGCACAAGTGAAAACTGTGCTTCATTATTTGCGTCTTCACTTCATACCCATGAGATACGCCGTGACAAAACAGGCCGAACGGCCTGAACAACACGATGACTGAACGCCAGAGTTGTGTGGTACAGTGCAAGCGAGTATATACTAATTGAGCCCCGCTAGAGGTATTTTTCACAGGTTCATTGGTTTTGGTCGCGCGCATAATTTATTGGTATTTGTGCAATTTAGTCTATAAATACGAGTTTCAGGATATTAACGCTTTTCTCAACTATAACGATATCCTTATTGCATTACTTTAAATTTACATGAACAAAAACAAAAGAAAGAAAGAAAGAAAGAAAGAAAGAAAGAAAGAAAGAAAGAAAGAAAGAAAGAAAGAAAGAAAGAAATATGAGAGCAACTTCCGCGCAAAGAACTCCGTTCTTCCCCAAACGCACACGTACCGGCAGCATCTAGATCGTCTCAATGTTCTCCATGGTATACACGGCAGCGCAAGTTGCGGATAAAAAAAAATGAAATACAAAAGAAACTATGACGGGGCGTTTATGAATACGCTTTATGATTTTTGACGAGCGTAGACGTTTGGCGTTGTTGGTAAGGACGTGTAAAAATATATCCGCGGACTCTAGTGGCTCTTTCATTTACATAATTAAATAAAAGACAGAAAGATAGAATGTAAAAATAGGAAAGTCAGTGGATTAACCTAGAGAGCGTCCGGACTGGCTACTCTTCGCAAGGAAACGAAGAAGAGGGAACAATAAATGAGAGAGTAAATTTAGGAGAAGGTTCCCTGAACACATTAGCACACAAGGAAAGTGTCACGGAGTGAAAGACAACCATAAATTCATAATTGGACGATCGGCCTTTGTCTGCAGAGAAGATTCTGGAACACAGAGCTCGCTATTCATCGGGGCACAAGTCTGTCGAGGAGATATTGCTGAAGTCTATGAAAGAGAGGAGGAGGAGGAGGAGGAGGAGGAGGAGGACATAAATAGAGAAGGCAGGGATGTTAACCAGAAATATGTCTGCCTGGCTACCCTACTCTGGGGACGAGAAAGAGGGAATAGAAAGATAAAATAGAGAAAGGGAGGGGAGGGGAAGAAAGACAGGAAAATGCAAGCAGGTTAAACCAGGAAATGTGGTTTGCTACCCGGCATGGCGGAAACGAGAAAAGGTAAGAGGCGTAAATCGACGCTCTAAAACAAACTCCGTGCATAAGCTGTGCAGTCGACTGCGCAAAGCAGCTCCAAGAATATGTAGCCTCTGGCAGTGATCCACCAACACTAGTCAACCACCAAGTAACCGGCCTTATACCAACTAGTGAAGTGACAATAATTACTGTAAACGTCACTATTACCTTACTGGCGTCTATTGACGTCCATCTGTGGCGCGCCTTTCTTTAAAGTAGCGTGGAATACCCGAACGGAGCCATCTCCCACGGATGTCATTGACAAGCATATAGGTTATAATGGAAACAGTGTGTCCCATTAGCAATGTGTTGTTGTGCTTTGATGGTTCTTTAGAATTCACAAGCCTTGTTCTGGAACTATGTTTTTTTTTCTAAGTGTTTGGTGTCCCTCCTTCTTGGGCTCAATACAGAGAATGCAGTAGACGGTAAGAAAATTTTCGTTTCCTAATTTAAAAATGCGCTTCGCCAACTAGGCCGTCACGCAATCATGGGCCAACGGGGACTGAATAGGAAATATGAGGAACAGTGTTGTTTTCTGGGGATACCCTTGCGTAATCTCCAAATGTAACCTAAATAACGAAATAAGGATTTTCGTATTTTCTGGTCATATAATTTTGTTGTCTCTCGTTAAACCCACTCTGTGAACTATAAAGGGGTAAGGTTAGGATGCAACTTTTGCTTTTGGGCTATGAAATGCGATTGTCGAGGAGCGGTATACGCAGAGCGCCCCTATCGCAGTCATCGGGAGTTCGGTTCGAACTCAACTAATAAGGATTTTCAATGTACACACGTGCTCAATATACAGGATGTTTCAGCAAACGCTTTCAGTTGTTTGTTTGTTTGTTTGTTTGTTTGTTTGTTTGTTTGTTTGTTTGTTTTTTAACAGCGAAGCGGTTTATGCGGACCCTGCGCCGTCGTTGTCGGACTTCGCTAAATAGCGGTCACGTGACCTAACGGTAGAGGAAAAGAAGAGCTCAACAAGGGGAAAGGGGCTGGAGTGACCCCTTTCCCCCTGTGGGAATGCTATCTTGTACGCGAATCTTATGAGGTTGTCACAGGGTGCTTACTCGGCGATCGAGGCAGATCGGCGTCGAATTTATCGACGATTGATTCCACCCTGCCGCGAAAGAAACATATGTTGCGCTGGCGGTTCGCGGCCACATAACAGTGCCCAGCGATTGAAACACGATACTAGGAGCGCGTGGCTGCAGGCACTTCTTGCTGCCACAAGAAGTACCGGCAGCCACGTCAATCGTCAAACCAATCCAAGAAATCGTCAAAACGACTGCAGCACTCGCATCTCCGAGGGTGGGACGTGCGCCCAAAATACGGAGATTTGGATTAGTGGCTCCACACATGCCATCCCAGCTACAACTATGGGAAGACCACGGGTAGTGTACTTAGGTTTAGGTGCACGTTAAAGAACCCAAGGGGATCCAAATTTCCGGAGTCCCCCAGTACGGCGTGCCTCATAATCAGATCGTGGTTTCGGCACGTAAGATCGTATATCCTTTTTTTTTAAACATCGTCTTATGCATTGAAGTACAAAAGTATATGGACCCCCAATGCATTTCTCCGCAAAGTTCGGGAGTTAACATCTCGAAACTGGTGTCGTCCTGTCATTCGTTCCAAGCGGATCCGCCTTGGGAACTTCCCGGCTAGAATTTCTAAATTGCAATAAGTGCCATAAGGTAATTAGTTAAGCGTAGGTGTTCGAGTTGCGATGTTACAAAGATAACTCGATTCTTGGCTCATGTCTTCTTAATGTGCATACACATTACGCATAGCTCTGCGGCCGACTGTCCCGCAGACAAATATTTTGCAGTCCGCCCGCCTGCGAGGAGCGTCCACACAAAAATACGGGAGGAGCGGACGAGACGGGGCAAAATATTATCGCGCTCTACCTCGCACACTCAGCGAATGCCAGCGTTCTTTTCTAGTACTATAGCGTTAAGAGGAACGTTGCGAAGAAACGAGCGTTTGCCGCCGTGGCGGCCCTATTGTCTGAATTTTATGACTATGAGTATCTGGGGCGGAATTCATTAAGCGAACTTAGGAACAAATTATGACGTAAAAAAAATCTTACTAAAGAAGGTATTCACAAAGCTTAAACTGTTCCTAAGATCAGCAAGCTTGCGATGCCCGCCGCAGCAAAGATGAGCGCTGTAGTCGAAAAAAATGCGAATATGTAACAGTAGCACAGGAGCGGACTTCAGTGCTTCCGCCTATAGTAAGCGTAAGTCGATTCACAAAACCTAAGCAGCCGTTGCAGATGACGACTTACGAAGAAATGTATACGACTGGCGGATAGCACTCTTATGAACCTAATTATGCCTATTTGTGCCGCTCGAGCTGACGCGGGTATAAACGTTGGAATGCACTGTTGCGGCTGATTGGCCAGAGGCCACAACTAATAGCCGGGGATGGCGCGTGCTTATAACTTTGTGGTGCGCTCTGATTTGTCATATCAAAGTGTGTGTGTGTGTGTGTGTGTGTGTGTGTGTGTGTGTGTGTGTGTGTGTGTGTGTGTGTGTGTGCGTGTGCGTGTGCGTGTGCGTGCGCGTGCGTGCGTGCGTGCGTGCGTGCGTGCGTGCGTGTGTGTGTGTGTGTGTGTGTGTTTAGACTCATACGGCCATTATTCGCTTCACTCATAGGCTTATTTCATTTTACGACATCACTCTTGTTTGAACAATGTATATTATTTACATATCAATTGTGGTACCTGGGTTTATTCGCCGTATCTCTTTTTCTGCGTTATCGTATTTATATCATAGGCAGGATTGTCATCCGTCGTATGCATACGTCCGTTCACACCATAGGCCACATAGTAAGTACAACCGTGGGCGCAGACACAACGTCGCTTCCACTTAGTGCTGAATTGAAACTATGAATTATATAATAGAAGGCTGGGGCTAACAGCATGGAAGACAACAGCAAATCGATCAACAGCAACAAGTTTTGATAATTAGAAACGCTTAGACGTTTTTCTTTTCATTGTTTCATCTCGCATAGAGAATTATAGCCTCAAAAGCGTTGGAAACAATAATCATCCGCGGCCCTGTGAGCAAGAGAAAGCTCGAACTGGAAAAAAAAAGAAGACGATAGGAATGCTCAAAGCACATGTTGTCAGGGACGGACACTACACTTCTATTTTCTACCACCCAATAGTGTGTCATGACGAGTATGAAAAGTCTGGCTATTTCGCGCAGCAACACAGCCTATCAGACATGAGGCAGAAGTTTGGAGCGCAGCATTAATGCTACTGCCTTCCACAGCAGCGCACGCTCAATGCAGTTATGCGTTGAAACAGCTCGATGCACTTTGAGATGACAAATCAGAGCGCACCACAAAGTTATAAGCACGCGCCATCCCCGGCTATCACTTGTGGAATCTGGCCAATCAGCCGCAACAGTGCGTTCCAACGCGTATACCCTCGTCAGCTCGAGCGGCGCAAATCGACATAACTAGGTTCGTAAGACTGCTATCCGACTGTCGTATAAATTTCTTCTTAAGTCGTCATCTGCAAGGGCTGCTTAGGTTTTGTGAATCGACTTACGCTTACTATTGACGGAAACACTGAAATTCGCTCCTGTGCTACCCTTACATATACGCATTGTTTTCGACTACAGCGCTCGTATTTGGAGCGGCGGGCATCGCAATTTTGCTGATCTTGCGAACAGCTTTAGCTTTGTAAGCATGTTTTTTGTAGGATTTTTCTTACGCCATAATTTCTTCGCAAGTTTGCTTAGTGAATTCCGCCCCTGAATTTGTTCCGTTGTGTGGATGCAGTATTACCGCAGTAAAATGATCTCAGTTGGTTGAGACCACTCCGCACAATATGCCATTGTCAGAATCCTAGTTAAGAAAGCGGATATAATTTTTTTTACAAAATTTGGTTTAATAGCTACGCTAACCACCTTGTTCGCGTAGGTTGAAATAAATCGTGACTATTCCTAAGGCTAGTATACTTAGACCTTCCCAACCGTAGCTCCCTGAACGCCGCCATAATCAAGTCTCGACTCTTCTGAGGCAGCGCAAGCAACTGCTCGAGGACAATGGCTGCACATGCCTTCTGCACCTACTTACACAACTACTAAAATCACCGAATCTAAAGTATAAACAATAAAAAAAAGTTACGCATTGGATGGATTTTCATCCATATTTTTTCAAAAGATTCTTTTTCCTAATAAAGTGTTCCTATTTCTTGAGCATAAAGCTGAAACAGTCGTGCAGATAATTGAGAGGCAGCAGTGGAACGCCTCTTAGCTACTTTTTTGTGGATAAGTGAAGGACGCTCATTATGAAGCTGTACAAGCAACCACGGTACCTGTTCGACTCTCAGTTGGCCGCAAGTCTCACAGAGTATCCAGAAATTGGAAGATCCATTAATGAATAGGTAAATGTTTCCTCGTACGTAACCTCATCAATAGAAGCGCCAACAAAAGTAAGATCAAATCCTTTCTCACCTGCGAAGCTAATAGCAAGTCGTTTACAAGACTGCGTGACACCTGAAAAGCTAGTTCCCGTGCGAGAGAAGTACTCGTCGTCGTCATCTGGGTCGACACCACAAGATTTCTTGTTATTTACTTCTTCACGCAATTCACTCTCATCAGATCTCTCCAGTACGCTAGAAAAGCGCCACTTCCGAAAAGGTTGCGAAATGGACTTGGCAGTATTCTCTTTACAAGTGCATCCCAGGACATTTCGCCACCTGTCTTTGTCATGCGCTGCTATTGACGACTCGTGTTAAAGGGGCCTTGAAACGATTTTACTGATTTTGTACAAACGCACTTAGTCGTTAGGGTAGGTCCTTCTGATCATTAATTGACGCATCTAAGTGCTCCGCGTAAAGCGTGTAATTTATTATAAGGTTTTAAAAATGTACATCGCTGCCGATCGCAGCACACTGCTCGGCGGAATTTTCAGCTGCCCCTACACATATGACGTAAATCACCCAATTGACGTCAGTAAACCAAGCTATCCGATTGGCTGCCCAGGGTGCGTCATCGATAATTTTTCCACCTTTACGGTGAACAAATGATGTTCGTAACAGTTAGAATGTTAGTTAATTTGTTTCTACAAAAAGAAAGTAATAGAAAGAGAATGCACAAGAACAATTTCACACTACACTTAAGCACTTCCGGCACACAGCAAGCGTCGTCTGCTTGTGTTACAACGTGCGCCATTTTGACGAGAGCTCCGCGGTCAGAGCCGGTCTCAGTCTTTTCGCGAGCACTATGATTCGACTTTGTTGCGTTGTGGACTGCAAACGTAGCGAATGGCAATATGTCAAACTGCGACATCATGTCCCTCTGCAAGGCAGCAGACGAGTGAACTGGCTGCAGCGCATCGGACTGCCGCTATCCGATCGGCGCCAGGATTTGCGCGTTTGCGGCCATCACTTTACACTGGAAGATTACTAACGCAATAGCGTTTCGCGAGTCCGGCATTAGGGTAAACGCAAGCACAAGGGGACAGCGCGTGACCGTTTAACCGTGTCGTTTCACGGGATGAGCAGAAGCGCAAATGTGAATGGTCTGCACGGTGCAGCCACCTGGTGGCAGAGAGCTCAACCACACACAGTAGAAGTAACGAAATGTATTCTTCTTTGCTGCTGGTGAACATTTTTCGCAGGAGTGTAACCGTTAACACGTGGTTTTTGTAAAGGTTTAAAATGATTTACACTTGGTTAGAACAATATTAGCTCTTTGTCTGGTTAAGCTCTGCTCCAACGGGTGGCTGGACCGTGGAGACCGATCAGGCAGCTCACGTACGTCTACGCTAAAGTTCCTTCATCAGCTTGAGTTTATGCCTCCACTGTTCCGTCGAAACGCCCAGCTCGCCTGTGGTTACCGGAATACCAGACACGTTCGGCGCTGCGACAGAATGCTCGCAACGCACGCTGCTTCGATAGCTCTCGCTTGGTGCCGACTGCCAAGCAGCTGGCGGAGAGTTTGGAGAGGCTTCGCGCCACGACTTACTCTACAGTAGGTCGTGCTTCGCGCGCTCGCTTCTAGAGAATCGGAAGTCGATGACACGACGTGTCATCATGACGCAGAGCCAGTGAAGGCGGAGCATAGTCCCGTCACTTGGCGAACAAGTTGATGAGAAAATGCATGACTATGGAGGAGGGTAACTTGTAATCGTCTGTAGCTTTCTTAATGTGAGAGGTTTCACACAAATTGTGGTGCGAATGATTAGCGTTAGCTGCATCCTACGCGTCTACAAAATTTGTCCGAACCGTTTCAGGGGCCCTTCAAGCTCTTAGTCTTTTCAGTCAGCCAGTTGGTTTCGCGTCTCCACTACCAGTCTTTAAGCGCTTCGTTTTAGTATATGACATCAAGTGCTTGTAATTGGCTTATCGAATCGTCTAACTGCGTCCTTAAATTGACTCATCAAACCACAACCTCGAAGCTAGGAGCCATCTCGACTTCCGTCTTCGATATATCGCCTAAAAAGAGGAAGCCGTTGTTTTTTTTTTTTTTTTTTCCAATACTGTGAGCCCTGCCGGGCTGTTACAGGGTGGGCATACAGAGCACAAAGTTCACGGAAAGAACACAGTCAAGTTTTCTTCAAAAGAGTCAACCATGTTATTGCTCGGAAACACACAAGAATTCAAGTTATTCCACTCAACAATTGTCTTGACAATGAAAGAGTGCTTAAAGACATCAACTCTTGGCATATAAGGCATTATAGCGTAATTGCGATTAGTTCGTGGTGAAACCCTTCCAGGAGGCTTCAAATACAAACTGGGATTCAGGTTCAGCTTATTGTTATAGAGTTGATATAAAAACTTAAGTTGTTGTTGTTGTTGTTGTTGTTGTTGTTGTTGTTGTTGTTGTAAAAGCGACGACCACACACTTTTAGTAGATTGAACTCAGTAGAGAAATCTCATATCGAAATCGTTTTATTCAAAAGAGCGTGAAATAAACTTTGTTCCGACTACTAGGCTCCAAATGCTGCCGTCCTGAGATCTGCGAAATCTTGCATTACACTATTTCATTATCGACGCGAAGTCCCGTGGGGCACGTTGTTCGGCTGGGTTCGACAACATCGTAAATACGAACTCGTGCTTCAACTATGGTCCCAATTTCTTGTCCTCGCAGCACTTTGGGCGTTTATGTTAAGCTCCGCCAAGATATCTTCCCATGTTGGGGCCCAGAGTTAAAGGTCTTCTTAAAGTCTAGTGTTGGGTGAGACTTACACGCATGGTACGAAGAAACCTGCTGTTGTCCTCACGGCGCACAAATTGGCGTCTCTTTCGACCTCAGCCCTCAGCAAGCATACCGTCGCGACTGTTTCACAGCTATATAGACTTTCAATATGTCGCCACACCGGAGTCCCCAAGCGCTCAGGCTAGATCAAATATACCATCTAGTGCTGACTCTTGTATAATGCTCCCGTAAGCATCCCCACCATTCGCTACGCACGCACCGTCTGCAGCACCATCTGTTACTCCTACCTTGCACTTCTCTCCCTTGCACACAGCCGTCTATGCTGTTTGGTATTATGAGGTGCACTCGAAACTTGCACAGAGAATCGCCCGATGAACTATATTTCGCTATTCGCCAGAAGAGTCGTTCACTTAAACATGAACAAATACACCACGCCAACAGGAACTTGTCTCGACTCTCCAGTGGGTGTCTTCGCGCTTGAGAATCAAGGAAGGCGGGGAGGATTGTTCCCTTTATCGCAGGAGCCTTTCTTTCCTTTTTTTCTTCCTTGGAGCAGCAATAATGGTTCCCGAAAAGCCAAGCATCATAAAGCAGTCACTCGTTGAACATCTTTCGTCACTCCCACCACTTCCGCACATACCTGCATCCCCGCAGAGATCAATCGGAGTAAAAACAGTTCTTACCGTGCCACGTACACATGCGCCATGCTGGCAGCACAAGACTGGGCGAAGCGTACAGAATGCCTACGTGCGGGCCTTCCGAAGCATTCGGAAGGCGTGGCGCACTTTATTCGGGAAGTTCCGGCGTTGCCGCGAAAGGCGTGGGATGTACACCGTTGTTGCAGTGCTCCAGACAAGCCAACGAACACGTGCGGTACCCTGTTCTTCCCCGAGAAAGCCTCTTTCAGCTAGACGCGGAATGGCTTGTGTACTTGCGCTGCCACTCGGTTCTGTTTTATTTATGTATTAGCTAGAATATTTTGATGATTGATAGGATTTTATGACACAAGGGTACCTTGGACCGAAGCAGCGCACCATCATTATAGTTTGTGACTACGCCAGTCTACAGAAGTGTTTGGTTGAAGTGGGAAAATAAAGGGGAAGAGGGGTTCCTTCAAATTTCGTGCAGTAAAACGGCTTGCAAGCGAAAATGGTGCAAAGAGCTTGTGTGAAAGATAAGTACATGAACATCAGTACAGATGTACAATCTGTGGAATTGACGTGCATAAGGGTATCTCGCTATCAGCACCATCGTCTGGCACGAATAGCTCCCGGAGGGTCTTATAAACAGCCCCACTCATCAAGGCTTTTTCTATCGCTCCCAGCAGAGAAATCGTCGTTCGACCTCTTTTCCGGCAGGAAGCAAAAATACACACGCTTGAAGCTGAGTCTGAGCTGCTACGTGGTTCGAAAAGTTACCAGCATCCAGTTTCCGCGCATTGCTTTGGAACACAGCTTACTATGGCTCCAGGCTGTCGACCGTGTTGCATCTTCGTTATCCCAGTTACTCCACGTGCTTCAGCGCGACGCTGTTGTCTTCTATCGTACGTAACCACCCAATTCAGCTTGGTTACCAAGCGGATGCTATTCCAACAGCTGCCTCTAATGTCACAGTCGGAGAGCCAGTGCGAGTGTTTAGACGCTGTACGCAGGAGAGATCATCATATCCCACATACAAATTTGTCAGTCAGCTTCGAATAACGGTGCGGTGTGAATAACGGTGTATGAAACTGAGTCACGCCCTCGCAGGTTTCAGGCGTGCCAGGCTGTCTTGGCTCATCATCTACTCATCGAGATGAGGGCGCATGTTAACCTCATAAGCGTAAAATTGGCCTAGTTTCTCATTCATTTCTACACTCTAAAAACAGTTGCACCCTTTGGGGTGTATATTTGTCCCACAACAATAATCGTCAGCTGTCTTGCCCGCGTTTCCTTTCTTTAACGCTGCGAGCCCGGTACTTCACAGTCACGAACGGCATGCGCGTTATTAGTGTGACGCAGCATTCTCGACAGGAAAGTAGCGAGCGCCGAGTTTTCAAGAAAGGAAACGCAAGCAAGGCAGATGACGATTATTATTGTGGGACAAATATGCACCCCAAAGGGTGCAAACTGTTTTTAGAGTGTAGGCGTCGTTTGGGTGCAATTTCGTTCCCTGCCTGCAGTAGCTCTGCAAGGTTAAAACCATGCCGAAATTCACCAGCTTTACCAACCACTGTACATCTAGGTTGACCGATGTCCTCTAAGTAAAAGACTTGCTTGCTATATATATACTATAATAAAAATGTTAGCGAGTATTAAATTCTAATTAAGTCTACGATAAGCGCACGCGGCGACGGTCCTGGCAACAAATCATTTTCTTCTTAAAGGCGACGTCAGTTCTTACGAACCGCGACAGCAAACACAGATTGGACCCCGCCGGCGTTTACTACATGTGCAGTGACCGTGCCATCAATAGTTATAGCGCTTTCTGTCCGGCTTTGTCTCCGCTTCTCCTAGAAAAGCGCCCCGGGATGTACACTGCTCGCTTCAGAAAATGGGCGTTCGATATAGAACTATCCGCGAGCGGCCGAACGGGACAGAGGATGCCGAGAGTACAGCGATCCACGCTTTGTCTCCAACTCGACGAGCTATAACGGTGCATCGATTGGCGCAGTGAAAGATAACACCAACAAAAGGGGCGGCGGCAGCGCCAAGTGGTGCAGGGCCACCAACTCTACGCCCTCCGAACGGGCTCAACAAGCGGCCCTGTTCGCCTGGGCCGACATAGAGTCACGATCCCAGCCTCAGGGTCAGAAAAAAAAAAAAACACTCGGAGCGCCCGAGCCACCTTTTGTACATTGGCACGAAAGCCTTGGCCGCGCACACTCGGCGTACTCCCTCTCAATACCTCCATGTCGCTCCATTACAGAAAAGCGCGCAAAAGAAGCAGCGTTTTGAAGGTGATAACGAGAAACGGGAGGCTATCTCGGCAGAGGAGGCAGCAAAACCATTATGCCCGGCGCTGTTATAGCGTAAGCCGGAAGGCTGCGGTGGGAAACTCCGCTTCTTTTATTTATTTTTACCCCGCTCTTTCTTCCGCGTACTTTTTATATCGATACGTTGCCTCCTTATCATAATGTGCCCGGTGAGCTGCCGGAAGATTTTGCGCAAAGCTGCTATACTAGTGCCGAGGGCGGATATCGGTTCATCTCTTTTTAAAAATATAAACATTGAACGAAGATGCGTTTATAACCTGCGCGCAACGGGAACAGAGGAGGATAACATGTGGCTCTTTACTTTTCCCCCTTGTTTTGCCGCCGTATCGTCTCTCCAACCTTCAACACCTTTTGGTGCGCCTCCAAATGAACGAGCAGCCGGACGAAGAAACAGGAAAAGCGGGGCACTAAGTTTGTATAACGTGAGGCACCACGTTAGGAAGCAACTTTCTGGCTCGATTTAGATGTCGATTCCCTATTTTTTTGCGTAACGGTCTTAATCGCACTCTCGGGGCTTAAAGGGACCCAAGTCACTTCCGGGGCCATAAATGGAAGGCTTCGGGCTCTGCCCAATGACACCACAAACTTGGTGCTTCTGGTAAGTTAGAAAAGACGGAACGATGGAAAAGAGAATTTTGCCGTCTTAAAGGAGCAGGCCTGCCGTCTTACATAAACGGCTTTTAGTCCGTAGCTTCAGTAGCTTGCAACATTTTTAGCCTGTAATGTTAAAGAGTACCAATTCGCTGCTTCCACGCGATATAAGTGCCCAAGTATAACCCGTTTACACTCACCTCTATCAGACACAGGGGCTCTGAGGAAGCTCTTGTGTCTCGATTTCATTTCAGCGCTTTCGTTCACTACAGGAGGGTTTGTGAGGCTGTGGTGCTAGAAACGAAGTCAACTCGCCTTGAAAGGTTTTACCTTCTGCCTCGTGCAGCTGTACGTATTGTAAGGATAAGCTAACTCTCTAGCTATGCATATGTGGATCATATCTGCATATGGGCGTCCGGTGCAACACGCCTTCAGGTGCACGCAAGACTTCCGAAGGCTGCAATTCGGACAACAATCTCCGCAATCAAGGTCTCAAAGTTTCATCTGAGGCGTTTACGCGTAAGCATATGGCATATTACAGCATATCAATCGATAAGGCAAACTTTACCGTATGGGAGGACACATAGACTTTAGGTCTCATTATTGATAGAGACCTCTCGTGGAGCCCTCACGTGTCGTACAGGAAGAAGAGATTGACAGGTATACCTGTCATCTTTTCGATTAATTTACCGGAAAGTGATGTGGAATGCCTATGAGTGCTATGCTGCAGTTATACCGGGTGCCCACGTAACTTGAGCCAAACATTAAACTTATGTAAATGCCATGTTGCTAGACAAAAGCAAGGTAATATTATTTGCCGTCGCTTGGAGATACTGAGATTATTTTTTACATTTCCTCTAATTACATAATTAGACCTAATTTCATGCTTCGAAAAACACTTTTATGTAGCACGTGTTGAGCAACAGAAAGGTGCATTGGGAGTTATTCATGTTGCTCTACAATCTTCGCATTGAGACGTTCATCTAATTATAAGTTTAAGAAGATGATAAATAATTAGGGCTGATTTTGTAATTAGGCGGAATGCAAAAAAAAATCATCTGAGTGTCTCCAAGCTACGGCAAACAGTATTGCCTTGGCTCTGTCCAGTTACGTGGCATTTGCATATTTTTAACGTTTGGCTCAAGTTACGTGGGAGCACGAGGTCACGGGATCGAATCCCGGACACGGCGGCCGCATTTCGATGGAGGCGAAATGCGAAAACATCCGTGTACTTAAATTTAGGTGCACGTTAAAGAACCCCAGGTGGGGGAAATTTCCGGAGCCCTCCGCTACGGCGTGCCTCATAATCAAAAAGTGGTTTTGGCACGTAAAACCCCATTATTTAATTTAGCTTTAAGTTACGTGGGACACTCTATATAGAGCGCTTTTTCTAAACTTTTTGCAATGTCGCTTGCTCGCGCTGACTAACGCAAACAAAACAAGCCTCCGTATGATCCAAGGCATTCAGGCTCAGGCTCTTCGTATTTGTCATAGGCCTTTCTCGATGCGCATTCACGGCGGAAACTATCGTGATCGCTCGAGTTTACCTCATCACGACGCACATTACGGTTGAACCATTCAGGGAACACATGAGGCATCGTGCTGGGACACCTCGTCACCATTTAGCTTCTCTACCCACTAAGAGACCACGTACCTCGTTTTGCAAAACTAAGTGAGTCGTTATACCATCTGGCTTCACACCGGCAGCGAACCCGTCGACGCCTCTTTGGTGTCTCATTCAACTCCAAGCCCACCTGACTATATCTGGTATCCAGAAGAAAGCAGGCTTGCCGTCGCCAGCTAACAACTTACCAAGCTTCTCGTATATGAAAGAGACAGCGAACGCGCGTACATATACACCGACGGTTCGGTTCTTCTGAACAAGTTCCCAACTGTCATTCAATATGAACGCCCCGTTTTGGGACAGCCTGTAAATATGCTAACTTGATTCAGGCAAGCACAACGTTTTTTCTTTCTTTTTTTTTTTTTGACAGTCTCACCATGGTCTGCAACCCAGTAAACTAGGTGCCCAAAATGGTACCACACTTCAACGAACACCGCAGATCTACAAATATATCTATAGCTGTATGTGAAGTATGCCGGTGCTTTAATTGCTTCGTTATTGTCCTCATGATAGTGCACCGGATGACTGAAAGCAGTCGTTTATAATACAGAAGCTGCTTAGTTGAGTGGACGTACAGCTGGAAACAGCATTACATTTAGGCATGAAATATTACATAAGCGTAACATGTTTTTTTTTTTTTTTCTGAGAAATCAGGCTCTAGAAAAATTTATTTAATTTACACCCATAGAAGAAAGCCGAAGAACGCAGCTACCTCATTTTTTATTTTTTTATTATTAAACAAATTGTGGCGTTTTAAGTCTAGCGATATGATTATGTGGTACCCTGTTCACTTCTCACCACCTGGGGTTCTTTAACGTGAACCTACACATAAGTACACGAGTGTTTTTCCATTTCCTTCCCATCGAATTCCGTGACCTAGTTTGAACCCGTGAGCTCGAGTTTAGCAGCGCAACGCCATATCCACTATGTAGCCACCAATTAGACTACCGCGCCGCTTTCTTTTTTGTTTGTTTGCTTGCTTTGTTCTTAAGCATGTACTGGACAAAAAAATTTCACATAGCTTACGGGCCAAATATAGGCATATACAGGGCGTCCCAGATAACTTTAGCCAGAGTTTAAATATATGCGAATGCCACGTAGCTGGACAGAACAAAGGTGATGTTGTTTGCTGTCGCTTGGAGATACTCTAGCTATTTCTTCATTCCGCCTAATTGGATCATTAGTCCTAATTAAATAATCAACTTCTCAAATATTATAATTAGATGAAAAGTGTCAATGAGAGAATTGTAGAGCGACATGAAAAATTCCCGATACAGCTTTCTGTTCCTCAATACGTGCTACATAAAGTGTTTTTCCGAGCGTGAAAGAAGTCCCGAATACACGCAAAGTGCCTTGACCGGCGCGTCGCGCGGCATTTCCTTTTATTTATTTTTTTTAGCATATTGCATGTTTTTAAACTCTCGCTAAAGTTAGCTGGGACACGCTGTATAATGGCTACCTAAAGCGTTTTTCGGCGACCGAAGTCTGACCGCAATAAAAGAACCCGTACAAATTACTCGGCATTCTGCAACGCGAGGAAGACGGAAACATGAATGAAATGTTGCACTGCCGTTTTTTGTTTTTTTTTCTATAAGAATACTTCCTGTAAATCCGAGTACAGGGCGCCGGATGGGGCAGATATGTTTTATTTGTTTGAAGCGGCAAGGAGGAAGTTTACTTGCTTTTCCGTTTGCGTTTCGCAAGACCTACTAATGCAAAACGATATGTGCAAAAATACACACAAGAGATACATGTTTCTTGAAGAACAAGAAAAATGTTTGTTCTCCAACGGGAACTGTACAATAACATATTAGAATAAAAGCCGACACTGCGGCTGCAATGCACGCGCAATCACCGAGCGGCATTAAAAAATATATAATTAGAGAATATAATAGAGAAGAATATAATAGAGAAGAGAAAAAAAAAAGAATCAGTTCCTAAGTTATAAATACGTGTCATATCCAATTAGAAACACCGTTTGAGCGGTCTGAGCTCATATACCAGCACGCGAAGTAGTACGAATGACACTTCCCAGAAGTATCACCAGCAGTTTCCAACGGCGCGACCTTGATGCGGCCCAATACACTTCGATCGCAGCGCCACCACATTATTTTTCGTCGTCGCGCGCCTCACTGCAGAGCATGCGCCGCCCCCGCCGTTCGTCCCACTCAACCGTATTCTAGTACACCCTAGTGAAGCCCCTGCCGCGGTGTTAGAAATATGTATTCTAACACCGTGGCCCCTGCTTTTGCTGCGGCAAGGTATTGTAGCTCCACCTAGCATGCACTCGACTAATGACAGCGGTTGCCTCAAGATTTCTGTGCATGCGTACGTGTGCGTCTTTTCCCGTCTTAGGCTACGTTCACACTTGGGAAACCGCAAGCGGTGTACAGGCGCGATAATCTTTTTCGCGCATGTACAAAACGTTCACATTTGTTTTGCCACTGCAGCGGATAACCACTTCCGCTTTCGCCCACATCTATCTAGTTTGCGTACCTTTGTCCGCGTGGTGGCACTGTTCATCACACTATTTCAAGACATACGTTCATTCATTGACCCATCATTTAGTAAAAGCTACCATTTCGCGCACCTGCGCGTGTCGTTTTTAACTTTCGTCTACCTTGGAAGATAAAACAAGACATAGTTTTGATAGCTTTAGCTAGTTGCTTCTCCTAAAAATAGACAATGAGCAACGGAAAATGTTAAATTTTACGACTGGATGTTTACATGCGACTGCAGCTTCCGGTAAAGCGGAACGTCTTTCCGCTTCGCCTGGACGAAAAAATCGGTCCGAGACCGATTTTTTCGCCGCCTGGTTTTCCGCCCGTTTCTCCGCCTAGGTGGGCGGATTTTGTCAAGCTTTTTTCCGCTTCCGCCTGCTCCGAGATCAAGTGTGAACGCAGCCTTTTTAACAGCGGAGCTGTGTAAGCTTTTAGTTCCGCCTTGGAGTGTTACCAGAAAGCTCAGCCCAGCTGTGCGCCGCCTCGTGTTGCCTAGCAACCACGTGCGAGAGCACCGAGCCACGTAACCTCCTCGCACCCCACGCGTGTAGGGCGGAGTCGTGACGTCACAGGCGAGTAAAATCTCGGAACAGCCGACGCGACGACAAACCTCTCGCCTGCTTTACTCAGTGCGTACGTGCTGCTGCCGTGGGAAGACCGAAGAAAGTCCGGACGCCCGAAGAAGCGGCATACCAGGAAGAGCGCTGTACTGCCAAGCAAGAACCGATGCGTCGCCGCCGAGCTGATCCGGAACACCGCTCCGAAGCTCCGGCTAAGAAGAGGCGACGCCGAGTCGAGGACCCCGAGTTTCAGTCCAGGGAACGCGAGAGTCGGCGCCTGAACGCTCGACGTCGCCGAGAAAGCGATCCCGGCCTGCGACTGCTCGAAAACTTCCAGCGTCAAGCCCGCCGAGACAACAACTTAGCAAAACCTAGCATAAACTCGCAAAACCTGCAAACAACCTATAGTCGGATACAACTTTAGAAAAAAGGGGAGGCCCCGCCCAGATGACCGAAGCGCGACAGCCGATTGCCTCCGCGAGTAAAATAGTCCCGCTCGAAAAATCGTGCTCCTGAAACGCGTAATTCTTGGCATAAATAAAGACATTTGTATTTTGATGACTGGTTTAGTAGAGCTCTCATGTACTACAGCACATGCCGGATAGCGACATAAAAATAACCCCGTGCCTTCTACAACGCTGCCCGTCGTCTGCTCTTTAGCTACATTGCAAGTGACAAAAGTAGAAAGAGCAGCTCTGCATGGGTTTTGCGCTTGTTTACATGTACACGGCGTATCTACTACTCATTTTCCAAGCTTAAAATGAATCAGTTGCTATTGAAAAAGTACTTATATAAAACAATGCATTTATCGCAACCATTACAAACCTGGGGCGAGAATACGGTCGAGGCAGGAAGGTACAAAAATGCTTCATTCATCGTTTCAAATAAATACTCTGGGTTTTAAATAGCACAAAATTTATATACTTTGGTTTGTGTTCTCACAATTTCACAGCACGCATTCTACAGCTTGCGCGTGCAGTGAGCACTGGTGGAGAGCAATCAATCGACGGTGCTACACAACGCTCGAACACCGTCGCTAGACGCTCGGCTATCTCACTGCTAACAGTGATCGTTCACGCTAAGTTGACGGCGCCAAATCTTTGCGTTGAAGGCTTCTTCTGCAAACATTTTCTGTTGAGACACTCGTAAGTTTGTTTCATGCGCGCACACGTTTCTGATTTCTCCCGAGAATGGTTTTGCTCCATCACTTCACCCCGTCCGACGAAAAACGCAGCGACACAGTACACGAACACACCTGCCGCTAACAGTAGGCACCAGACTTTGGAAAACTTTTCTCGTCGTAACTCCACTCGGTAGAAAATAAAACAACATGGAACAAACACGCCAGATGTGTGTTCGTAGTGGTCGCCGCGGGATCCTGTTTTCAGGCAAAGCGTAGCGCAGCGCCAGCGATGTTCGCTGCAATGTTCCTTCGCCGGATCACGGCTCAGGATAAACGCACGCGGCACAAATGCCGCATCGTAAGCTCGTAGTAATATTTCCGGCATGATAGACAATCACAAACAGTTCTGGAATTCACTCTGACGAGGGGCTGAAGCACACAGCTGACGCGACCTCGCCCAGTTCGAAGCGCGGGCGGCCATCTTCTGTGTCGGCGGGCTCTCCGGCCGTCCGGCTGATGACGTTAGTCCAGAGTGCGCGCCCATTGGTGGGTACTCGTGTGCCTCTGCCTCGGAGGAGTAAACGCCCCCTTTTTTCTAAAGTTGTATCCGACTATAGGCAAGCCACGTAAAAGCGAGGTGATATCAAGCTCCGCTGTTGACTCCAGCCTCCAAAATCAGAATTTATTATTAGAAGTTTGGTCACATTACAAGTATATAGTATGCAGAAGGAGGTTGCATACTCAAAGACTGTATCGGGACCTCCTGTACGAGAACAGTTATTATAGTTACCATCTATCTCAAAGCTACAGTAGCATATAATAAGGAAGTATACAAGCAACAAGAAAAGAACGGTTACAGAACAAAATACAGAATTGATTACAAATAATAACAAGGTTTGGCATATCTCATGGTAGCAGGGAAAATTGTGCGGGAACAAAATACCAACAGTTTATTTACAACAACAAAAGAAAAGAAAGAGAGAAAGAAAAAAGGCGAACAAAGACCGAATACAGTAATCCTTGTCGTTAATCTGTCAATAATAAATTCATTTTAGTTCTATTTTAAATTGTGGTGAAGATCTTGCGTTTTTCATTATGAAAGGAAGAGTGTTCCATATTGATATGGAAGTGAATTATAATCTGTTTACCATAGTTAGTGCGGATTCTTGGTAAAAGAAAATTTTTATTCAACGCAAATCTGGTGGTACTATGAATCTTCAGGTTAGATGGGGAAAAGAGGATCGATGGTAGCTCATAATTCACAAATATGTAGAAAAATATACTTAGGTTGTATTTAGGGAGTCCAGAAATGGTAAGGATGCTATTCTCGTGTAGTAGGGAAGTCGCATTAGAAAAGCGTGGACTGCAAGTAATTATTCTTATGGCTCGGTTCTGAACTGTCTGGAGAGACGCAATATGAGTATTATAGGTGTTTCCCCAACATATTATGCCATAAGTAATGTGAGAGTGAACAAAAGAATGGTAAAGTGAGAGTAATGTGGTACGTGCGAAGTAAGGGCGGGTTTTGATTAAGATACGTATACCATAAGCTTTTTTTTTTTACGTGAGCAATATGATTGTGATATTTCAAATTACAATCAAGTAGAATATGAAGGAATGATGAACATGAACTTGGAGGAAGGCGGTGAGGACCAAAAATGATAGGTGGACTGGATGGTGTGTTTCGCTGATGTGAAGAGAATACAACAAATTTAGTCCTGGTTGCATTAATAGATAACATGTTAACATTACACCACCTTAGGATATTTTCTAAGTCAGCATTTAACTTATTAATGAGATATGAGATATATTTGTGAAAGTTGAATATAGGGGTGTCATCTGCGTACAGAACGCATTGTGTGGAAGAAAGACGGTCAGGTAAATCATTAATATAAACCAAAAACAGAAGTGGCCCCAGGATATAGCCCTGGGGCACACCTATGTTAGTAGTTCGCTGTCGAGAATAAGCACTGGAGACAGAAACAACTTGAACTCTCTTACATAAGTATCTTTTAATAGCGAAAGAACAGTACCGCAAATGATAATTCCTCCGAGCTTAGAGAATAGGATATTATGCTTTGTGCGATCAAATGCTTGCGTTAGATCGATAAAAACTGAGGTGGTGCGAAATCCTCCGTCGATAAATTTTTTTAGTTGGTTAGTAAGATGAATGAGTGCCAGCTCTGTGGAATATCCATGGCGAAAACCAAACTGGCATGAAGAGAGGATATTAAATTTAGAAAGGTATTTCGTTAGCCGTATTTCAGTTAGTCTCTCAATAACTTTCTCCAAGAATGGTAGAATGCAAATAGGTCTGTAGTTATTAAAAATGAGCTATCGCGTTTTTTAAAAACTGGGATGATTTTGCCACGCTTAAGTTCAGAAGGAAATAAACCAGTCTTGAATAATAAATTAACAATAAATGAAAGTATATCTGAAATTAAGTGCACAATTAATTTAATGTTAGCAGGGTGGACCTCATCAATTCCAGCGCTTGTCACTTTTAGATTATTTATAACAGCAGTTATTACTTCTGGCGTTGTAGGAAATAAAAAGAATGAATGGAGGTAGGCGGTTCATGCTGATGATCTGTGTAGGAGGAGGTAAATTGTTAAGAAAGAAAAAACTACTAAAAGCCTCAGCTATATCGGCAGGGGAGTTGAGCGCTACTCCATCATATAAAATTCTGGTTACTTGGTTTAGTCGTGAATTCCTGTTTAAGAAGGAGTTGACAATTTCCCATTTTTTTGTGTCATTAGCCGCCTGTAACATTTTTTGCTCGAAATAGAATCGTTATCTCATTTTAGTTTACAGGTAAGAGTCTTACAGAAGTTTTTATATCGGGCACGTAAGTTCAACGGTTGCCTTTTGGTTTCCCTATATAAGTTATCCCTATTGCGCAATGCTGTTAATAACTGCTGCGATATCCATGGATTGTGAGAAAATGCTACAGTTTTTTTACATTTCTTTTTGACGGTTAGCTGTCGTAAGTATGATATAATACGTGAAAAAAAATGTGGGAAAGGCTTTCTGTGGGTCGTTCGGTGATTTAATTTCCGGCCAATTTGTATTAGTAGCAGCAGTTATGAAGCCGACTTTGTCCAGAACATCTTTAGTATGTAAAGGCGGGCAAGGTCGTACGTTGGAATTGAAGCGTGAGAGCAGGGGGTAACGATCAGTGATGTCAATGTGCAAAACTTTTGCCTCTGGTGAATGAAGCAGGCTAGAAAGAGCATGATCAATAAGTGTGCCTGTACCATTACAGACTTCGCGTGTGGGAACGTTAATTAAGCAATCATATCCGTAGCTATGAAATAAACTAGTGCAGTTAATACGGATGGATGATGTTTCATCGAGTAAACTTATGTTGATATCACCCATTTTTATTTTCTAGTGATACAGTATGTAAAATATGATCGAGATTGGTGTGTGTGTGTGTGTGTGTGTGTGTGTGTGTGTGTGTGTGTGTGTGTGTGTGTGTGTGTGTGTGTGTTGTGTGTGTGTGCGTGCGTGTGTGTGTGTGTGTGTGTGTGTGTGTGTGCGTGCGCGTGCGTGCGTGCGTGCGTGCGTGCGCGCGTGTGTGTGTGTGTGTGTGTGTGTGTGTGTGTGTGTGTGTGTGTGTGTTTAAGCGCATCGCACACGATAGGCTTCAGAGAAGATGACGCGAGCTAGTGCAGTTGCAAATTATAGCTTCCTATCGCAAGCACAAGCTCGTGTGATTACATATCGTCGCTTACCCCGACTATAGTAAAGCTAACGACACTACTCTACTTGATTACCTAATTAATGAATACGACTCGCTTTTCCAACTTTCACATAACAGCAATATGGACATCGATACGTTGTGGCTCGCGTTTAACGTCATTATATCTCACTGCGTAACGAATTGCATACCATCTAGAAAAAAGAAACTTAGCAGGTGTAATCCATGGATAACGCGGGACGTTTACTAATGTATACTGATGTATACATTAGTATACATGTAAAATGTAAAGTGAACCCTATGAGAAAATTGCTGAAAGCTAACCCATTAAAATTTACGCATGACAATTTCAGCGCAGCTATCCAATGTATGAAATAAAAAATTAGGACAGCTAAACAGGTCTGCTTTGCTAATAAACTGACATACTTTTTGAAAACTGCTCCCACGAAGTTTTGAAGCTACACAAAAAAAAAATTGTAACGACAACGGAGCCTCAAATGAACATAATAGAAATTCTGCTAACTTGCTTAACGACTACTTCTGCTCCGTTTTCACAGAGGACAACGACACACTACCACAAGCAGGCTTCTCTAGAAATAAGCCACTAGAGCCACTTACACTAACCGAAACAGGCATACTTAACCTACTACTTAACTTAGACCCAAAGAAATCACCAGGGCCTGATCTATACCAAATGCATTCATTCGCAGATAGGCTGAGTGGATGGCCAAGTACTGATTAATAATTTTTAACAAATCAATGTCCTCAGACACCCTCCCTAAGGATTGGAAAACAGCTTAAGTGAAACGAATTCATAATTCGGGAAGTAAAACAGAACCCGCTAATTACGGGCCAATCTAACATGCGCAGCCTTTAAATTACTCGAACACATTATCTTAAAGCACATAACCAAAAACCTTGAACAGCAAGAAAGGCTAACAGATTGTCAGCATTGTTTTCGCCAAGGAGTTTCCACGGTCACACAACTAATTGAGCTTGTCCACGATGTATCGTTAAGCATTCATCTACAGAAGCAAATCGATCTAATCTTTCTAGATTTTTCAAAAGCCTTCGATCGCTTAACACATAAGAAATTAATTTATAAACTCGAACTTACCTTGGGAAAAGGCATTATTCCCAAGTGGATCAAAGACTACCTTACTAACCGCACCCAGTTTATAAGTTAACCATCAATATACCATTAAATCTAGCGTAAGATCCGGAGTTCCACAAGGAAGTGTTCTGGCTCCAGTTTTATTTCTCATATACATTAATGATCTGCCTTCGAATATTCCAGTCAATGTTAGACTTTTTGCTGACGATTGTGTTCTGTATCAGATAATCAATTCTTATAATTACCATGTAGCTTTGAACGACGCTTTGTCACTTGTATACAAATGGTATAACATGTGGCAAATGACTTTAAACAATAAAAAATCTGCTACTTTTTCAATTATGAGAAAAAAGCTCAGATCAGAATTTACCTACAGTATAAATAACGCCACACTTAACAAAGTGAAGGAGTACAAGTACCTTGGCTTAGCATTAACACTCGACTTCAGATGGGAGCGCCATGTTAACAACGTTACCTCGACCACACAAAAAAAAAGTTTTTTTTTTTTTAAACAGACATCTCATGCAGTCTAGCACCCCCAAAAACAAAACTACTAGCATATAACACATTTGTCAGATCTGTATTAGAATATGCTAACGTTGTTTGGTTCCCTTTCACGAAATAACTCATTAACAAACTAGAAGCAATTCAAAGGAAGGCACTAAGATATATTTACAATAGATATACGTTAACAGACTCACCTACAGAATTGCTAAAACAGGCAGGTATACTGACCTTACCAAAACCGAGCCAAGCTTGCGCGATTAAACATTATGTATTCATAATGAATTAAAAATAAGCAGTTCCAAATACTTATCTGTAGCACAAACACGACTCACCAGACATACACACTCACTATCATTAAACGAACACCCATTTCATAAGAAAAGTCATAAGCATTCGTTTTTCCCTTTAATGAAGCTTGAGTGGAGCAAGCTGGACCCTCGTATTACAAACAGCCCAACCTTATCTACTTTTTTAACGTTAGCCGAAAATGAATTGCATGCTTCACAATTATGGCGTACATATGTCACCATTTATTTCAATGCCATTTTGTTTTATTTCATTATATTGTGTACATAATCCCAATTTACTTAACGACGCAAAAGGATAGAAATTTGGGCGAGTTGGTACGGTAACATGATCTTGAATTGTAGCTCGAAGTGACACAGACAGAGACTAGAAGTAGACAGGACAAGTGCTCGTCCTGCCTGCTTCTAGTTTCTGTCTGTGTCACTTCGCGCTACAATTCAAGATCATGTTATTTAACGACGCCTGAAACGTACCTTCTGGATTGCTACCTCTTGTGTATACCTAACTTTTATAATTTGTATTATTTTTCTTTACTGAGTACCATTATTTATTTATGCAAATTGTTTACCTCTTTTTCTGTCGTAATTATTACCTACCACCATTGCTATGTGACAGACTATCTCATTACCCCTTGTTGCTCTTAAATTTACTGCCATGTATTATTACGTAATTAATGAATGCCATTTTGTTCACCTTTGTAAATAGTCTATCTTTTTGATTACCTCTTGCTTTTCGCAACATTACTACAATGTATTACGTTATTTTTCTGCCTACTACATTGTTTGCCTTTGCTAATTGTCTATGTATTGTGTGTAATCTTAATATTGTGCTAATTATTGTCGTTACATTCTAAGATAACTACGTTAATGCCCTTCCTGTTATGGTGCCTGATGAGACCGACAGTATAAATAAATAAATAAATAAATATCACACACAGAGCCGCACTTCGGGGTGCCGCGTGCGGAATCGGGTAAATTTAACGAATAACTTGACGCTAGTTACTTCGGCCTACATGGTCATTTCGAATGTAGAACCCTGTAACTGTACTTACATGGCAATTCCCTTCAGCTGTCTAATATAAGCATATGCCGTAAAGCTTCTAGCTCAGGTGTTAATTAGTGTAATTAGTTTAATTAGTGAATGAAGCGTCTTTTTTTTCATGCAAATGGTGTCCGCCTGGGCAAATAAATAATCAGTAGCGACGTAATTCGAGTGAATTTTCTTGGATTTTTTTTTTTCTTTTAGGTGTTCGAAATAAAACACACTATACATCCTGTTTTAATATTCTTGCCATGGAAAGCTCCTTGGACGGCCCTTTGCAGCTCGTATTGTATAACCAATATTAGCGAGGGTGCCTGGTGAGGGCCTTTTAACCTTACCGCACAACCTAAATGTGTTAAGGGGGATCTGCACACCCTATTGCCGACTTGCTTCCTCTTCGCTTTCCTCTTCCTTCGTTTGTCCTTTCGTACCCGCCGCGGTGACTCAGTGGCGTTTTGCGGCCGAGCACGAGGTCGTGGCTTCGACTCCGGCCCGAAGCGACTGCATTTTCATGGATGCAGCCATTGGAAGCAACCAACTATATCAATTTAAACAGTACCAATGCAACTATACCGACACAAACCACTATGCCAACTTCCTAGATGCCACAAGGCTTGCGCACTCTCAATCTTTTCTCGCAAAAATAGGCTGAGCCTACCACAGAAAGCTGGATTTCGCAGAAGAAAAAAAAAAAAAAGATTGAACCCATGCTTTGCAATCCCATATTAAAATGTATGAGCTATCGACCTAGCTGCTTGACGTCACGCCTCAAAGCGCCCAGTCCTTGCGCTGTCTCAGAGGTGCTGGCAAGATTCGACCAGTAGGGCGTTTCTATGCTTTTTGTTTTTTGTTCCCCATCTTCCTTTATAGAGCTCTACTGTTGCGTTCAAACAAACCTGCCGGCTGTGCCTTTCTAATTCAGTGAGAAGCTTGTGCACATCCGGACACAGAAGAGACGTCGGGAGTTTACAAAGTAACTACACGCAGGATATATGGTAAATAGTGGGACTGGAAGTTCTTAATAAATGAACTAAATATGCCTGCCAGTGCGCGCGCAAGTATGTATGTATGTATGTATGCGTGTATGTATGTATGTATGTATGTATGTATGTATGTATGTATGTATGTATGTATGTATGTATGTATGTATGTATGTATGTATGTATGTATGTATGTATGTATGTGTGTATGTGTGTATGTATGTATGTACATATGTATGTTGAAGGATAGTGGCCAGATTGTTCTAGAGAAACTGGCCACCCTGTATACGCAATGCCTCAGGACTTCGAGCGTACCGGAATCTTCGAAAAAGGCTAACATAATCCTAATCCATAAGAAAGGGGACGCCAAAGACTTGAAAAATTATAGACCGATCAGTTTACTGTCCGTTAGCCTACAAAGTATTTACTAAGGTAATTGCAAATAGAATCAGGAACACCTTAGACTTCCGTCAACCAAAGGACCAGGCAGGTTTCCGTAAAGGCTACTCAACAATAGACCATATTCACACTATCAATCAGGTGATAGAAAAATGTGCGGAATATAACCAACCTTTATATATAGCTTTCATTGATTACGAGAAAGCGTTTGATTCAGTCGAAACCTCAGCAGTCATGGAGGCATTGCGGAATCAGGGTGTAGACGAGCCGTATGTAAAAATACTGAAAGATATCTATAGCGGCTCCACAGCCACCGTAGTACTTCATAAAGAAAGCAACAAAATCCCAATAAAGAAAGGCGTCAGGCAGGGAGATACGATCTCTCCGATGCTATTCACAGCGTGTTTACAGGAGGTATTCAGAGACCTGGATTGGGAAGAATTGGGGATAAGAGTTAATGGAGAATACCTTAGTAACTTGCGATTCGCTGATGATATTGCCTTGCTTAGTAACTCTGGGGACCAACTGCAATGCATACTCACTGACCTGGAGAGGCAAAGCCGAAGGGTGGGTCTAAAAATTAATCTGCAGAAAACTAAAGTAATGTTTAACAGTCTCGGAAGGGAACAGCAGTTTACAATAGGTAGTGAGGCACTGGAAGTGGTAAGGGAATACATCTACTTAGGACAGGTAGTGACTGCGGATCCGGATCACGAGACTGAAATAATCAGAAGAATAAGAATGGGCTGGGGTGCGTTTGGCAGGCATTCTCAGATCATGAACAGCAGGTTGCCATTATCCCTCAAGAGAAAAGTTTATAACAGCTGTGTCTTACCAGTACTCACGTACGGGGCAGAAACCTGGAGGCTTACGAAAAGGGTTCTACTTAAATTGAGGACGACGCAACGAGCTATGGGAAGAAGAATGATAGGTGTAACGTTAAGGGATAAGAAAAGAGCAGATTGGGTGAGGGAACAAACGCGAGTTAATGATATCTTAGTTGAAATCAAAAAAAAAAAAGAAATGGGCATGGGCAGGACACGTAATGAGGAGGGAAGATAACCGATGGTCATTAAGAGTTACGGAATGGATTTCAAGGGAAGGAAAGCGCAGCAGAGGGTGGCAGAAAGTTAGGGGGGCGGATGAGATTAAGAAGTTTGCAGGGACAACATGGCCACAATTAGTACATGACCGGGGTAGTTGGAGAAGTATGGGAGAGGCCTTTGCCCTGCAGGGGGCATAACCAGGCTGCTGCTGCTGCTGATGATGATGATGATGTATGATGTATGTATGTATGTATGCATGTATGTATGTATGTATGTATGTATGTATGTATGTGCGTGTGTTCGTGCGTTTTTATTAACGCTGCTGTGCAGTCTGAGAGGTGAACACGATGCGGCGCAGGCCGCGCAGAATGACGTCGGGCCCGGCCAGGCCTGGTTACCGGACTCGCGACGTTGTGTCAATCTATTCCAATGCCCAGCGACAATAATCCACACGTTAATATGAACTGACGCGCTGACATGCCCCCGACATGGCCGTGTATGTGCAGGCGTGCTGCTGAAGGAGTCGTACGTGGACTGCCGGTCATACCTGCAGTGGAGCCACCGCTGCATCGGCACCTGCGTCCGCCAACGATACCTGTCCGACCGGGCTGAGGCAATCGCTTGCCACGCTGAACTCGCCAACGCCTTTCACCTCGGCTTCCTCATGCAGAAGGAGGAGAAGGTGCGTACTTGGGCGCCATGCGCTCATCGCCACCGTTTCAGCTCGGAGAGGCCCGCACGGCAACCAGCCTCGTGGGGGAAGAGACGCGAATGCGACGTGCGATGTCGGGGGAGGGGGGGGGGGGGGGGGGGCGTGTTGCACGGAACCTTGCTCTTAGAAGCTGCAATTTTGAGCTTCGTCTGTACAGAAAAAAAAAAACAGTTCCACGAAAACCCACCTTTAATTTTTCTTTCAGAAAGTTCCTATCGATAAACTTTCATCCGTAACAGCCAGGGGCGTAGCCAGGGGGGGGGGGGGGGGGGGGGGCTTATGGGGCTTCAGCCCCCCCCCCCCCCCCCCCCCCCGAAATTCTTTCGTGCTGTCATGCGCCGCCGACCAAAACAACTCCCGGCGCCGGAAATCATGCTCGATTTTGTCTAGAATGTACTTAATTCACGCTCGAAAAGACATTTTAGCGCGAACATTGCGAAATCGGGCTAGATTTCGCGGCAACGCCCATGCATCGGGAGTCACATATCGTAACGCAAGAAGCCCCACCGAGCACAAAATTTCAAGGGTGTTTTGATGGCGAGCGGGCTCGTCTCGGCATCTCGCGAGGCTGCGGAATCTACAGAGCGCTTGGATTTCAATTCTGAAACTTTGTGGGTATAAAGTTCTCTTAACATTTTGATGCGAAAGGTGCACTGACATTTCCAAAGTCGTGCTTTAGATTTTCAAGTCCGGAACTTTGTGGGTTTAATGCTGTTGTAAACATTTGACGCCAAAGGTGCATCGACTTTTCTAAAGTCGTACATCGGGCCATACAACGAGACAAGCCAAATCAACATATTATCAGACAAGTTGACAAAGCACGCAGCGAGGTCCGATGAGACAAAGCGTTGTGGTGGTTCATTTGTGCCGTCAGGTCACAGAAAATAATATGAACATTTTTTTTTTTCACCTGCGCCAAAGCATTCATGTCAAGACACTAAAGCCACAATTCTAACTAAGTTCTGATTTATTTTTCTACCTAGACTTTTATTCGCGAGGATATATTGAGCCTCTTTCTCATTTTTTTTTTTTTCGTTCTCGCAACCCGCGGGCTGCCGATCCAGCCAGAGCGCGTGCGTTTTTCTCGTGCTGCATCGACAACCGCGCGGCGCACTTGGATGCGCGTTTGTTTTTCTCTGGCCGACTGCATTTTCACCTGGCAGAGTTTTGGACGCTTTCTGGCTAGCAGACGAGAAAGGGAAACAATGCATAGTCGCTCGCCGCCAGCACTGCGGGGACTCGACGGATTGCAACGCGTTCGCTTGAGCGCAACCTCTCCGAAGAATTTTGTCTCGCCCGTGTAGGATACCGAGCAGTATGCGTATGGTTTTCTGTGGACCAAGCGTCACACGTTTTCTTCGATATTCCTTCGGTAGCCACCCTAGGTGACCAAAGTAGGCATTCGATTGTAGCCAAGATGCTTTCCTTGGCGTTATTCTATTTCGCCGCCCCCCGCCCCACAAAAGAAAAAAAGAAGACATTGTTGCGGCGCAGCGAATTGTCGCATGGTGAAAGTTCGATTTTGTTCCTTCTTTTGCGGAAAGTAATGGGTCACAGGACGCTTCAGTTGCCGGATACTATTATATTATTCCAATAGGAGCTATATGAAGACTCCAGGCGCATTCCTGCCGTTGCCCTCATGTTCCGTATAAATAAAGGCCAAGGGCGATAACATCGTGACCGCGCACCGCATGCTCTATGTGCGAGTGAAAGCGTGGGGGGAGGGGGAGGGGGGGAGCCGATGATGGTGGCTCAGTCTTGTGTGCGCAAGGGAGAAAAGCGGGGAGGAAGCGCGCCGCCTTCCGTCGCACGCAATATATTTTGGGAGTGGAGGGAGGTGGGGTGCTGTGATCTGTGAATCTGTGATTGCGCAACCTGTTTATTTGCCTTGTTTGACGCATTATATATAGTGACTTTTTCTTAGGCGCGTAGGTTTATTGGTGACTTATGCATATATTTAAATATCTTGTTGCGAGGTCTTGTGCATATGCACAGTGAACTTTGTTTCCAGTGACAGTTTTTTGCCCTGTATCAAGCTGTATCTTCGCATGTCTAATGTACGAAGGCGAGTCAAATGAAAGTGAGACAACCCGCCCCGCGCAATAATGGTTCGGCTCATTATTTTCGAGGCATGCGCGTAGAACATACGCATCTTATTTACAAGTGACATGCAGAGGTGAGGTTAAATGTTCTTTAATGCTCTCATACACTGGGTTGAACATGGTTGCGTGACATAACGGACACTCCAAAAGTTGAACAGCTTGGTGTCGTGATGTTTTTGACAAATGAAGATGTTTCCCCAAAAGAAGTTATTCGCCGTATCGCTGCCGTATGCGTTGAACATTGCGTTTCATTGGCCACTGTGAAGCGTTGTAGCAAACTGTCCAAAGAAGGACATGAAAGTTACAAAGACGATTCATGGCCGGGCCAAAGCTACCGTGCAATCACCCCCAACACAATTAAAAAGGCCGTGGTTGCTCAGTGGCTATGGTGTTGGGCTGCTTAGCACGAGGTCGCGGGATTGAATCCCGGTCACGGCGGCTGCATTTCGATGGAGGCGAAATGCGAAAACACTCGTGTACTTAGATTTAAGTGCACGTCAAAGAACCCCAGATGACTTTTTGTCTGCAATTGTGACCGGGGATGACTCATGGTGCCGCTACTACTAGCCTGAAACACTACGGCAAAGCTTACTGTGGAAACATTTGATTTCACCACTCCCAAGGAAAACAAAGGCCGTCATTTCTGCCGGAAAATTGTTGACTTCTTTTTAGATCGTTAGGGGCCATTATTGATCGAATTTTCTGAACCTGGAGAAACTCTAAATCGTTTCAGATATTGTGAAAGGTCGGATCGCCTGCGTGTCGCAATCAAGAACAAACGACGTGGGAAATTGAGCATTGGGAACATCTTGCTTCACGACATTGCCTGTTCCCACGTCGCTGATGTGGTTAATACAAAACTGGCAAAGTTCAAGTGGAAAACGCTGCAACATCCCTCATGCAGCCCAGACCTGCTGCCTTGCGTCTTCCACATTTGGTAAAATTCGATAAAACTGCTCAAGGGAAACCAGATTCGTGTCGGAAGATGACGTGTAGTCATTTACAGATTTTTTAGGCAGCAACCCAAGGAGTTTTATGAGACGGGAATTACAGAGATATATATATATATATATATATATATATATATATATATATATATATATATATATATATATATATATATATATATATTGATCCCTCGGCTAATTCTATAAGGAGGAGGCCGAGCTGCAAAGTGAGCCCCCCACGAACGAAATTTCTGGCTACGCCACTGGTAACAGCCACAATTACTACATCGTGATCTGTGGTGATCGCGCATTCGATAGCACGGTCTTCTCTCGTTTCTCATGTTGTTACATAATTGTGAAGCCTTGTCATGCCTCTCGCAAACTGCCCGTTGGGACAAAAATAGCCTTACTGAAGAAGAGATGCATGATATTTCCACATGTTGTGTCCGCTTATTCATATATATTTAGCCGTACAATAGAGCGGCCAGCTCTCCGAGAAAAAAAAATTGAAGTTTAGACGTCTGTAGAAACATAAGTCTTGCAAAACGCACTGTGCTCCTCCGTAGGAGCACCATGCATTAGATAATGTTTGCACTATATACTTAATAAAGCCTATCACTGTAGCATCGCCTCACTTTTCACAAAGTTTCTCAAGATGTCGGCCAAATTTATTCGCGCTTTCATTGTACCTTTAATCGCCTGCTTAGTGCACCGTTTGCCAATTATCTCTAGTGACCTCCCCGGCATTAACGTCGGCAGTGGTTTTTGTATCACTCTCATGTCGTTCAGTGCTCGTTAATTTACCATTTTTATTCCTCCCATCTCCCCTCTTTCTTTTTTTTTCATTATAGCGTGAATCAGGTCATGAAGCATAATGGACGCATTAAATGCAAGTTCATGTGAAATGCGGCTTGTATACATGATCGAATCACATGTAAAGCAGCTTTCGCAGCTCCTCGTTGGATACCCGACGACCCCCGAGCATTAACCGGTTCCGAAGTATTTTATAGAATATGTCGCTGTGAATCTAGTGTTAATTTGCTGCATTTTTCTTTTCAGGATCCGAGAATGTCAGCGAAAAGCCTTGATAAATCCTTATGACGATGGAGTGCACACTAATATGACCATGTGAGAAAGATATCGCAGCTAGAAAGCGACTCATCCAGCTATGAATTCTTAAAATGCTCGACGTGTCTACGGTGAATCATCGGATATTGTCAATCGCAAATAGAAAAATACCGCCGAAACAAGGCATCTAAAATTCCCTCCTGTCTTTGTTTGGTGGGTCACTGTAGTATGACTTGTTGAAAGAAATCAAGTTGATTACGGGTTCCCTTCTGGGTCCTATACTAACAATGCTTTCTATCACGTATTAACCGTTGCAACGCCACTCGATCTGAACAATGTATGATGTGCAGATCTCTCCTCTTTCTATTAGGGACCGGCATTTGATGATTCAAGCAAATCAAAGAGGAAAGAGGACTGGTCCGATCTTCTCCGAGAAGTAGACGAGCTTTGGCAGCACCTTTTTCATAGTGGTAAGGTAATTTTATCTGAAGAGTAGTGACGAGGTCATTCAGATGTTCTTCTTTTATTATTATTGATAATTAATCATACCAACACACCGGCATGTGCACGAAGTACATTCTCGAAATGTAAATGTTTAAGTAGGGTCTAATGAGCTTTCGGCAAATTAAGTCGAAAGTAAGATGTTTATCGAGCAAGCTAAGGTTGAAGACTACAGGCGTGTAGGAAATAGAATACTAGATGTTGGATTGCGCAACATTTTGACGGGACGCACAAAACAGAAGCACACACAACGGAGCGCTATGTCATGTCAGGGGCATGTCAGCGCGTCATCCAAATTTAACGTGTGGATTATTGGCACTGAGAATTGGAGCAGAGTGGCACAACTTCACGCGTCCGTTAACCAGGACTGGCCGGACTGGCCATCATGCTGCGCGGACCACGCCACATCGTGTTCACCTCTCAAACTGCACGTCAGCGTTAATGAATACGTTAGACTGAATTAGTAGACTTCGCATTGGAGTTTACGCAAATACAGAAAGATCAACAAAGTTTGGGGCATTAAGAGACAACGAATAGTGCAGTCGTTCTACAGTGGGATTGCACCTTCATTGTGTTCCGTTGTCTGTATTTCTCTTCTGTTTGTGCCGTCAACATGTTGCGCAATCCAACATCTAGTATACTTTATCGAGCAGAAAGAATGTCTGAGAACGGTGAGAATTTTTTTTTTTTTTTTTTGCGTGACTGAATAGCCGCACCTAACGGTAAGACAAACTTGTTGCCTACCATGACGCGTAGTTCCAACCAAGCTTGAAGCATTCAAGTCCCGCTATTATGGCAACAAGCGCCGTCATGCTCCTCTTACTATATGTGGCTGCAAGCTCGTTATACTCTCGTGCTTCGTTACATTTTTTTTTTTCTAAAATACCTATTTATTGTATCACTTGTTCCTCTTTTTTTTACAGGGGATTTTAAGCGGCTCAATCAAGATGCAGTATGTAATTTTGAATTTCTACTTTCCGCCATTCGAGGAGCTTCCATCAGCTACGTGAAAAGTGTCTTGGAAATCGTTCGCGCACAAGTACGTATGCACTTTGCTACTCTTTTTTTCTCTTTATTCCATATTGTACATATGCTGGACCAGGGCCTGCCGCGTGGACTCGAAGCGTAAACATTTACAAAGCTCGGAAAGCATACATATATCCTTGGGTGGGTGAACAATACCCGCGGATGATAATAAGTTGACTGCCTAAAGCAAAGCATGTTTTTGCATTTGTATGTCGCCCAATGATCAAGTGAGCGGATACACCTACGCTCTAGACATCTTACACCTTTATTACAGTATAAAGGGTGTTCCTGCTGTCGCATGGCTACCACCCTCACGTTATGGGGCGCGATCAAATTGTTGATGGGGACCAATGATGGCACTTTGTTTGCCTACTTTTTGTTGCAAGTAAAAATTATGACAGCTGTGACAGGCGACATAAAAAGTGCGTCAAATAAAGTCTCATATCTATCCCTGTGAAATTCTCCTGTCTGATACTTCTGTACGCCCAAGGCTATCAGAATGATTACATAGTTTTCATCCACATCTTTTGTCGCCGCACGTCTGCTTAGAGCTCCGTTGTAGTTCTCTATGTAAATTTTTGTAAAGCCCTAACGGTAGGGGTGTCACGCGTGAGACGAGCAAACACCCTTAAGGGTGCAAACATTTTTACAGTGATATATAGCTTTATTGGCGCACCACGGGACTTCGCTCGCTGGTTAACTCGTTATTATTCCATTTGCCAGCACCATATCGCAGCCGTGCCCTCTTGATTGAGTTCCCACCCCGGCTGTGAAAAGTCATGGGTTGGAAATCCATTGCCACCGGTGGCCCGTTAGTATATGTTGGTACAGGAATTCCCTGGCCCGGCACTCGAATTTTCTCAGGGGTGTAACGTTTAGGCAAAAGTGCCCACTCCGTGAAATTTTCCGCCGCAACCCTTTGGGCACGGGCAAACGTTGGTTTTTTCCCCCCTCTCAATTTTTTTTTTTTCAGGGTTGTCTGCCCTCGAAGGTTTTCAAAGAGAAATTGCATGCGGCGTCCTCCTTTCCAAAGCAGCATACCCCTAAT
Source organism: Dermacentor andersoni (assembly GCF_023375885.2). Classification (NCBI taxonomy): domain Eukaryota; kingdom Metazoa; phylum Arthropoda; class Arachnida; order Ixodida; family Ixodidae; genus Dermacentor; species Dermacentor andersoni. The sequence continues at coordinate 197,986,877 of NC_092814.1, forward strand.
CGGGTCTCCGTGCACGGTGTTTGTTCACAATGCCCCCACTTACATAGCCAACCAGTTACCCATTACTGGGAAGAATCAGAGCGCTGCTGCTGATATCATTACACCAAATGCGTCACGCTGACAGCGCAGTCTGCGGATATTTACGACGTGTCCAACATTGTCGGTGATAACTGCGGTTATGTGTGGAAGACATGCTAGAAAGAAATAGAGATAAATATCTTACCTACGATATGTAGCCTCTCGCCCTTCAACTTGCGTCTCGGTCCTCTGTAACACACTCTGGCCTCCCATTTGTTCGAACTGCTTCTCAATATCCATGGTCGTAATGTTCAAGCGAACGCTAACAACGTTATTCGCGGCATTCGCCTAGTGATTACGTTTGCTGAACTCCAGCGTTCGTATTCAGGACAAAGCTTTTGAATGCTTCAAGGCGGGTCGCATATACATCCTCACGAACGAGACGTGCAAAGTGGAATGAGAGAGCGTTCGCACGAGAGATAAATGCCGTTTCCAACGACGTGTATTTATCGAACCAAATGTGAAATATGCGTTCTCCGTGTTGCGGCAATTGGTTTTAGCCGCTTTAAAAAAATATTGCATTTAATGTGACCCTATGTTTTATGCTTAATTCCACTGCATACTTACGTGTTCTTTGAAGACAAATGTTGTAGTTAACCCCCCCCCCCCCCTCCCATCTAATCATTGGCTCTGGGTATGAACATTTTCTGTGTATATTTTTTCCTCCACAAAGCAAATAAAAATGAATTAATGAAATGACCGGAAGAATAGTTATAATAATTATGTTTTACGTCCCGCTCTTCCAACAGCTCCTGGACTGGGAAATCGAGCTTCTGTACAATATGACCAAGCAGTCCGTCGACGTGTTGAGCCAAGACCCGCAGCAGCTAGCCACCGAAATTTTAAACTGGCTGCGAACATACGCTGGTACGTTTATTCCGTATATTGTGCTGTTGTTTCCAATAACGCGATTTGATTTTCAGGGCAACGCAGGGGCACGAGTGTATATTTTGACTTACCTTGCACCGTTCAACATCTTTAGAAAAGTATTTAGAAAGTGATCGTAATGGGCCTCCAATGCCAGAGTGCGGCAGAACAGTGATTTCTAGTTTCCGCGACGTGACAGTTGTGTCTTGTAATATGCGCCGTCAAATTCCGACCACGGGCGGCAGCTGAATTCGTCCGTACGATTATCAGGTTAAGGAGTGTCAGTGCTCAGGCTCAGTGCATGTTTACCCAAAGCACTGTCAAGACAGCTTCGAATGTAATCTCAATCCATAGAGCGAATATAGCGTTTTTTTTTTTTTTTCGTCTTGAGTAACGTATGTCCAGATACTTTAAATTCACACTGCAAAAAGGAATCATGGGCCGAATTTGCGAAGCTTTTCGTTTCGAAAGCGATCTTTTGTCATTGGCCGGCCACCTTCGTTAATGGTTCGGCATCAGGATTGGCTCTTACGAACAGTTCCAGCGTAAGAGTTTTTTGTGAATACGGGCCCAGAGAACTGCGGCAGTTATGTTTTATAGGTGGAGCCACCCGTCGTAGTTTATTCGGAAAATATGCCGCACCTGTAATCACTGAGCGGTTCGTACGCAAGAGTTGTTCGTAAGCATAGACCAGACATGGCCAGTCAGGACAGCGATGATAACATGGGCAAGACAAGTGATCAATGGCGAACAGTTTTTACGTACGAAAACTTTACGAATTCGACTCCCAATTCTTCCTACGTACCTCTAACAAATTTTCCCCGCGTAAGTCCAACGTACCTCAATATGACACGTTCCAAATCAACCAAGCACGTCGTACGTGCTGCCTTAGCCCCACGAAGCCCAAATACCATTCCACTTCAAGAAAAAATGAGATCAACTTGCTCAGCTTTATTTCTGCCCATCGAGAATGCATTCGTGGAATATAACAATGAAATGTTTGTCGAGTAAAAATTTAGGTTTGTGGTACTTAATTAATTATTAAGTAATTCGTTTGCCGAACTATCCAAAACTGGAAGAAAAACTCGTTCCAGCATATCAAGAACTGTGCCATGGGCTTTGTTATAAGGTGACCGCGCATAAATCACTATTTTCAGGTATCAGATTCAGCGTATAGCATAAATGATATATATAGCTTTGTGAGGTCAATTAACTTTCGGGTCCTTCTGCCGTACTTCTAACAAATTTCGAAGGATACATCGGACGTCTCTTACGCCATTAAAGAAACAAAGTTTCGCGCATAAATGTCTGCAAACTACGCAGGCACGAACAAGCCTTTTGTACATTTCAAAGGGAGAGTAACGTCGCTTGTCACTTCGGCGCAGACGCTCCCATGCACGTGCTCTCGGTGGATGCGATGCTGCAAACGTTACTTCAGCATTTTTTTTTCTCTTCACTGTTCGTACTCCACCCAAAGAAGTAATAATATGGCAGTATCTTTCCCTGGCTCTCGCCAAAGCGCACTACGAGGCTCGCGTGCCTTTCTCCCCTTTTATGGCTGCAATGTGCCGGTATCACCTCCTCCAACGCAGGGGCACATAAAAGTCGAGCTCAAGAACGAAGTGAGCACGCGTTCCTTTCCTCTACCTACTTTTGTACACTCGTTTTCTTTTTGTTTTCGTCTGTCTAGTTTTTTTTCCGTGCAGGCGCTTTCAGGCTGTATAAGATAGATCATATTTCAGTTAACGAAAGCAGGCCCTTAACAGGAGCGACTGACAGCAGTCAAGAACAGCTGGCGTTTTATGGTAGCTGGACGCTTAGCAACGACGTGCGGACGAGGGAGGTGCCAGTGTTCTGAACTTCTATGGATACCTTCTTTGTACCTGAAAGAAAAAAAAAAGAATGAGAAAGTTATGGAATTGAATGACCGGTACACTTTTTAAACCCTACCACCACACATTTTCGTCTGTTCTTTTTTTTTTTCTCTCTCTCTAACTGGCTGCATCTGAAGTATGCGGCCATTCATCGCCTCTTAGCCGGGGCGATGAGAGAAAATCTGAGTGGCATTTAAATTAGACTCGCAGCTGCCGTTTTACTTTTCCAATGGTCGCAGCTTAATCCACCTCTTTTTGTTGCTCTTGCGAAGTGATAGGTGAGGTGTAAGTTTGAAAAAGAAAAGAAAAAGGAAGCGTCAGTCGCAAGAATTGATAGCGTCTTCCGAAATATTTGAAACAGAGGACGTCGCCAAGAAAAGAAGAAAAGCTAAAACGCCAACGCACCGCAAAACAGATCTCCTTCGTCTAATCTGTTTGTGAAAGTAGACCGCACCGCGCTATGCAGAGATCGGTATTTTCTGTTCTCCATTTCTTCCGGCACGCGATTCTTTCGCTGCGAAATATTATTCCCTCGTCGCCTCTTTGCATTATCTTCTTCTTCTCCTTCTGCTTCCTCTTCATTTTTTGTGGTGCTTCACCTCAGCATACGTTCTGCCGTCTTTATAATTTATTGCCGCTCTCCGTTCGGCGAGCCAAGAAAAAAGAAAGAAAGAATATATGACACTATGTCGATGTCATTAAATATGCCCCCCTAAAATTTACTTCACACGGCGAGACCAGCGCTATCTCAAGACAAAGAAACGTCGTAATTGCTCATCCTGATGGCACTTTATTTTCTAACTTCAGAGGCATATATCCATGTGCTTCGAAGTAGCTTTTGAGCATTAATTATAGTGCGAGTCTGCTACCGAAAGAAATCTTAAATGCATGGTGTGTTCTTAGTATTTGTTTCTTTTTTTCTTACGCGTGCCCAAATGCATCTTATATCCACCGCGAAAATAGAAGAAAAAAATTTGCTGACGATCACGATACTTCATCATGCGTAATTTGAGCACAGCTCTATACATTTCATTTCGCGTTGCAATATTTTGTATTATGATTATATAGGTAGACGGTTTATATTAGGAAGAGAACGCTGTGAGTAGCGTGGCTGGCGCGGACAATCCGTCTCGTGCGGCACACTGCAAACGTAGCGAAGTGTGGCGTGACTGCCTCGCTAAGCAGGAGATCACGAGAGGCAGCGCGTGGGTGAAGCGTGGGCGCGATTCACAGGAACCGCCGCAGACAGACCTCCACTCATGTAACGTTTTGTTTCCATACAAACGACGCGCGCTACTCTGGCGCCATATTGTAGCCATCCTCACCGCACAGCCTGTCTTGCGCGGATCTACGCTTTTCTGTTCTCGCTTTCGTACCACCAACGACGAGAGCGGCCCTTCGTCGAGGGGAAATCGTGCCAACAGTGTCAGCGGCGACAACACCCAAGGGAGCGTCACGTCGAGCTTTACTCGTAGCAGCTCGCCATCGCCCCTTACAGGAGCCCTGATTCCCGCCACACACGCTGATACCGCGAACTGGCCTCAGCAGCTGACGCCGCGGAGGAACGTAACCCTTCCTACCTCACACCACCATGCCCCTCGCCCCTCCCTTCGGAAGCGCAGATGAGATCGCACGCGGCTGCGGATGCCGTGGCCACCGGCAACTCAGCGCATGCGCAGGCCGTTCCCCCTCCGCTCCTCCTCCACTTTCCTCCTCGCGCGCTGCTCTTTCATCTCCCGCTGCGCTCCGCGTTCGCTTCCATCTTTCGCTGGGCTCGTTCACTAGGTTACGAGGTATGACGCCGACGCACTCCGACGCTCAACGCAGGAACGGGCGCCTAAAAGCTGCGCTTTAAAAAGAAAAGTGCGACTGACCCGTGCCGAAAATATATTTGTAGCTTTGAGCCCTGTTCGTTTCCTTCCAGTTCGACAAGCAGATAATAGGTGCTCAGAAAGAAGTTTGGTATAATGCAAAGGAATTTCGAAAAAGTGTTGCGAAATTTAGAGCATGTCCAGAAAGACAATATATATCTGCTGAAATTTTGTTGAGACGTGACCGTGATTTAGTGCAGTCAGCATTTCTGTAATGCTTCTCGCTCTATGTCTTTCTTTTTCACCTCTGTATTGCTGTATATATGTATATATATTGTTCACTTCTGTTTCCGCTTCTCCACCGTAGCCGAGGCCGGAGTACTTTTCTCTGCAAGCTTGATGTTTGTCTGAAACTCTTCACCACACTATATATACTATCTTTTCTGGGACGCTGCCTTCTTTACAGGAGGAACAAAAACTGGAATGATTTCGTTCGCATGACACGCGCGGCACGAAGAAAGCAACGGCTGCCCATGAAACGCGAGGGATAAAAAAGGATTCAGAAGGAGATGAACAGCCCGAGCTGGAAGCTTGGGAGCATCGCAGGAGCATATCATTCAGCGAACTGCGAGCACACTTGCCCACACGATAAGAGTCGCAGGCTATCGGGATGCTTACCTAACAATCGTAATTTGGCATTGATGTCGTAGACGATTATCTGCGGGCTCGTATTATGAATGTATCTCCTGTAGAGTCCATTTTTTTTGTCCCTTTCTAGCAGAAAATTACGAAATGTTTTGATTTCTTTAGGTCGGAGGGCTGTTCAGCATCTTAACCATTACAATGGAAGGATTATGTATTTGGCCGCTTGGTGGGGGGCATCGATCAATAGGGAATGAATAGCGCGAGAGACGGGACAAAGATTAGTCAGATATACACAGTGCTGACTTCCGACCGTTCTATATTGCCTATTCACAGTGACATATGTATGAAGAAAGCACGTACAAAGATAGACAATGTCGACGTTGTCATTGCCTTTGGTTGCGCTGTCACATGGTCGAAAAATAATGGAGCTTTCCCGTACAAAAAAAATTATTGAGAAGGCATTGAAATATTGTTGGTCAATGTTGAGTTTTTTATTGAGGAATTATTGAGAGTATGTTGGAGAATTGTTGGGTTGAGTGTTGAGCACTCTTGAATATTGGCCACTGAAATCGAATTGAAACACCATTGGGTACCTCAATGTTGAATAATTGTTAAGTTACCATTGAAAGTCCATTGTGCTTAGACGGCCCGTTGTGTTCGTTTTGTTGAATGGTTGTTGAGTTACCATTGATTCTGCTTTGAACTAACGTTGTGGTAGTTCTGTTGACCTGTTGTTGAGTTATTATTGCCACAGCATTGAAAAGCATATTGTTGCACACTTGAGATGCCATTGAGATTTCAAAAGTCGCCATTGAAATATGATTGACGTTTCGTTGGGCTAGTGTATTTTTATTCATATATTGAAATTGCTTCGCTGTTCACACTTGCATGCCCCGGTGCCTGTTCGTAACTTTCCCAAACACAAACAAAATCAAAGGAGAGACTGATCAACTTGAAGTACCTTTATTTACACTAAAGATGCGTGCACGTGAAACATTATTACAGTACATAAGGCACCACTACATCGAACCTGGAGACAGGCTAGTACCTACAGCACTCTAGCAGTGTAAATACATCTGAAAAAACCTATACATATGAATCCAATCAAAACGATCATAGTGCTCTTCACTTTCGACTTAAGTTTATGACTAGAAGGCAAAGCGACTCAAAAGCCAGGCCTTAGCATACCCTTGTAACAACCAACTTTGAACACATGAACACTTGGAGCTGCTTGCATGTGAATACACAAGACATCTGAATATGTTACATTAAAATGTTGCGCACACTAACACATCACAGGAAGAGCTACGGCTGACTGTGAGAAGGCAAAATAAACAACTTGAAACAAATGACTTCACGTAAATATATACAACCTTTAGCACACGTCTTTCACCACGATTAAAATTTAATGAAGTACCAAAGTAGACTTGCCTGAGCTTTGTCTTCGAGATATATATATTTTCATGTTGCCCAATTATTTTATAAAATAACATCACTCAACTTAGCTATTATTTGACGAGACATAATTTAGAAAGTTGTCGGGCATGATGAACACCTGAATCGTGTTTCTGACAAGCCAGGATTGCTTTCTTCAGAAATAAACTTGTAAAGCTTTTGTGTAATGAAAGCAACTTATCTCCCTGGCACAAGTCAAGAACAAACAGTACACCATTTGATTATGTTAATGTGGGGTACAGAAGTGGCATTTCCTCAATTTAGTGAGCTCATTTTCAGGTAATCTTTATGGGCCTGCACAAAGCTAATTAAACCACTTTTTGGGGCCTTTTTTCCTATACCCAGCAACTAAGTGCTACCTCAGTCAATAAAGAGATAAGGAAAGGCTAATACTTTGAACGATAAGAGAAAATAATTATTTAGCACAGAAAATTGGTAGTAACACATGGCTAGCACAATTCCAAACAGCCAAATAAATGGTCACCTGCACTTTCAGTATCAAGCACCCCAGAAATAGTCATAAAGTATGAGAAAAGGTTCCAATGACTCGACAGCCAGATTGCTGAGACAGTGAAAAACGCCAATAAATGCATATACGAAACACCAATTACCTCAATTTCGCAGATAAAATGTTATTAAAATAGCACCAGAATTTTGCTGCATAAAATAAATAAAGGTTGCACAAAAATTGGGACAAAGCAGTAACTGAAAGACAGAGGGAGCTACAGCACCCATGTTGAAAAAGATTACAAGGAAAATGATATATATGCATATTTAAGTTTACAATTTTCGCTCCAACATATAGAAAAAGAACGCATGCACTTAGAGCATAAAAAGGTTCATGTGCCTGGAGAATGCAGCGCAGTACAAAGAAGCGTCATGAGAACCGAAAAGTAGATCTTACTACGAATGCTTGCAACCTACAATCAGGCATGTGCCATGTCATGCCTTGAATGGATGAAATTCATAAATCTTACACACAAAGGAAGTTACCATCACTCTTATTGGCTTCCTCAGGGGACTCCTTGAAATTGAACTAGAAAAATGCACTCAGTGTCAAAAACATTGAGAAGATAAGACCCTATAGCGTTCTTCCTGAAATAAACAGCGCAAATAACTTCATGTATCAATTCTATGGACACTTCGCCAATTCGGTGTACATTTATACTTCACAACCACCCAAACAGAGACGAGAAGGATGAATTAAGGTAGGAACACACATGAACGCTGACTCAAGTAGAAGTTTATTCGTGAAGACGAAGATTTTAAACACACTGGCCAACTTCACAAAGAAAAAGCCATGGATGCGCAGCATACACAGCCCGGCACAGCAAAAAAGGACCTAAATACGTCCTGTAGAATAAACATGTGCGTCAAAAACTAACAAAAACATGAAAACTGAAAGGTTTCTCCTGTAAGTGATATTAACGAGAAGCACTGCAGCAACTCTTTCCCACTAATGGTCACAGAAATCTTGCTTATGAATATTTCTTCGTGATCAATAAATAATGCTTCCATAAGTCCTCTTGTGTTCTGGTCTTTGTGATGAAACAATCGTTCTTTCTGCTCTATACCGCAACACCAGAGGAGTTCCAGAAGCAATATTTATTGATCACAAACGAAACAATTGCATAACCAAGTTATCTGTTGCCCTTAGTGGGAAAAAGTTGTTCTCAAAAGAGTATTTCCCGTTGGGTAGTATCACTTATCGGACAAATCTTTCGCTTTTTCAATAGATTTGACCGATAGTTCTCGTTTTTCACGCACGTTTATTCTACATGACATGGCTTCATATTTGTTTCTTGTCGCACGTGGCTGTTTCTGCCACGCATGCACGGATTTTTACCTTTGCCAAGTTGACCAGTGTGTTTAATACCTTTGTCATCAAAAGCAAACTTTTAGTAGACCTTGCGCTCGTGTGTGCTCCTACCTATTTCGTCGTCCGCCTCTGTTCGTGCTGCTGTTTACAGTACCCACGTATCACTTGGTTAGGCTGGTAAACATTCTCACAAACAAAAGTAAATGCCTCCCCTCAAAAGGTAGCCCATCCTTTACTACTAAACGCCAGAGCAAATCGAAAGTAAGCCTTCACAGTGTCCATGCGGCAGCTAGTACACCACAGATCGACACAAAAGATAGTTGAAAATCCCACTTGATGGAGAGTGGCAACAGAGATGCGAGCTTGCTAGTAAATCAGCCACATATCAACGGGTGTCTCTTGCACGACGCCAAGGTGCTTTTGGCGTAGAACACTTTAGCATCTGGGAATTTACTGCATACGTAACCTGTGAGAAGGGAATGTGGACAGAAAATGATATTGCGCGGATTAAGAATCTGCCACACACTGCACATAACTACGCACGAAATAAAACTATACACTATACTGGCAAGTAAAAATTTGCGACTCTTTACGAGTGCCGTCGAGAAAAGGAAGGAATGGGTTGCTACGGTAAATGTTAGCTAAAACACGCACAGCGATGTTTCATAGTGGGGAAAATATTCCCGGCTCTCTCGCAGAACCAAAGACCACGCGACAGTGCATAGCCCATACCAAACAGATATCGAATCTTTGGGCAGAAGTCCAGTAGAAGGAATGACCTAAACATACGCCGAGAGCGATGCGAGCGTGAGCGTGCCTGTACGAGTGAGAACATGTACCGCTTCTTTGAAGCTAGCCGCTCCGGCGTGGCTCCGATCATCCCGCGCGATTTGTGTGCAGAACGTCGCGTACACGCCCTTGCGCGTTTTGCGCGGTAGCGTCCGCGCAGTGAGCTAGCTAGCTTCATGCACGCGTCATTCTTCACCGCGCAAACGGTGCTCGAGTGCGACGCTTAGCTCGAGGCGACAACGCGCCGATTGGCGCTCCTTTCGCTTCTGGAAACAACGCACATTCGGATCGGTCCAACTCAAAGAGGCAGCAGAGAACGGTGGCATGTTTCGGTTATCGCTTATTAAAATTGTACAGTACGCCTTCAACGGCAACCCGCCGCGCTAGATAAAGATGCTTACAGCGGTAGTTTTGGCGGTGATAGACGATAAGGTGAGCCCGTCGGCGGCTGTGTTCTTTGACCGCGTCAACACACCTCCGTTCATTTGCGCTGTGCATCCGTGTACAGTCACCGCGCGGAAGCTGTGACTAATTGGTTGGCCGTTCTCCGCAAATCCCAGAGAGGCGAAATATATTTCGTGGTGCGCCGCATCATTAGCCGCAACCTAAATCGAGGCGCGCTAACCGCTACGGCACAAAAGGTGATCACACTAACCGTATGGTATACGATGAGGCACTACGGAAAAAAAAAAATAATTCTGATGTTCCACGTGCCAAACCAACAATCTGATTATGAGGCACGTCCTAGTTGGGGACTCCGTATTAATTTTGACTTCCTGGAAATTTTTACGTGCATACAATGCACAATGCACGAGCGTTTTTGCATTCCGCTCCTTTGGAATGCGGCCATAGTTACGAAATGCGTAAGCGTGAAGTGCAACACTGCCTTCCGGTACGAGTGTGGTACAAGCGTAGCACAGCTGCACACCTGCTGCACGATTATTTGTCGCGGTTCTCCTAAACTCGTAGTGCCTGCCTAAATACCTTGAAAGGCAGCGCGCCTCTCACGTAACGGAACGCGATAACAAGCGCTTAGACGGCATACGTGAGCCCCCATGAAAGATGACGTGGCCACTGTAGAAAATTATCACTGCGCAGAGAAGCCGATCCTTATGTACCAATTGTGTTCTCATACAAATGAAGGAAACGTTATTAGACAGGAACAAATGAAGCAATGCAATTGTACGCACATGGGGCGCCGCTACCTCTTCGCCTACCATTGTTTCAAACGAAGTGACGGCGGCAGCGAGAGTTTGTATCGCGCGCATTTGCTCCGGGGCATGCGGTTTGCTTCAAGAAAGTGAACGGTGTGCTTAACATGTCACGCTCGTCAATGTCAAAATAGAAAAGAAGGCTACGTGCCCAAGAAAACGAGATTACTTACCTATCTTCAGAAGTGCGGCTGCGACTGTTTCGGGGTGCCTTCTCTCCAAGAGGCATCATGGCCTCTGCCGCGCAACTCATCAAAACCGTCAGGCTCGCACATCAGTAGAAGACTAGTTGTTGGGTGAGCCAACCACTTCACCGGATAAACGTCCCACTTATCGTCGTTAAAGCATTTCACTAAAATGTGCGTCATGATGTCCGAAAAGAAAATACTTTCATCAAGAAGCACGAGGCGTGAACCACCGCACAACTGCAACCGAACAACTGAGTCCGAGAGCCGTTCACAGCTTCACATGGCTTCACTATCGTATTCAGTTATAAAAACCTTTCAAACACAATATAACGGCACTTAAGAACCACTAATTGATTAGTAATAATTTTTCATCAACTAACCCTCATAAATTTTTAAGAACTACCTAATTTATAGCGTAAACAATAAATACTACGACCAAAAAATGCGACTACGAAACTAGCGGTAACCATGTGTACTGTTGCAAAAGTGTGCGCAAAACGAAGCTCGGTTGCGCCTGTTTGCGCGCACACATACACACCCGAACCTACCTTAACGTTCGTCGCGCCACCTAAAAATAAACATTACTACTAGTTTTGCTATTTTTAGAAAAATAAAACTTCTAAAATAGTTTGCAGCATCTTTGCAGATGACGAGGTGACAAGTAAGGTACAATAAGAGTCCGTTACCTGTATTTCTTTCATTTCCCTGTGGTGTTCTTAACTGAACATACGAGACCTGCAGGCTTGGAACATGAGAAGACGACAGTTCGGCGAGGCTCAAATGAATCGCGTGCTTCTTGCAAGGCGAGTAACGGGAGCAGCCGCAGATACAGCGATTGGCTGTGATACTGTTGCGGCTGTTGCTGAATCTGAAGCTCTTTGAAGTCAATGGTTATAGCGGCTGCGCGCTGCGATCTCAAAGCGCGTTCATTCTTTGATCTCTAGTACCACGGACATTGGACAAAAAAACTACATTTGCTTTACGGACAGAGGGTACGTCGCAGGAAATTCGAAGACCTCACCGTGTATGTTTGTAGCGTGTGCGCGCTTGCATCCTACGGTTCCCACAGTGCGTCCGATGCTCGAAGGTAGCGTCGTCGCCTGTCGGCACCGGTCTTATCGCCGGCCGCGCTGCCGCCGTGTCTACTTTTGGGGAACTCCACATGCGCGTAGTCACCGTGTTTGCAAGTGAATTTCGCATTCTTCTGCTCCCCGAAACGTGCTCATTTCGGATCGTACCAATGGTTATGTCATCTAGTGTATGTTAAAACGACGATGGCATTTGTACACCGGCGAAGAAATAAATCGTTATGAACTTGGGCGGTCATGAATCTAGTCTAACGTTGCAGTTTTTACGTAGCGAAAATGGCTACGAAAGTGGGGCGGTCCCGGAGATAGGCGCTTCAAAGCGCCAGCTGTAGCGACAGCACCAGGAAGTGGCACGCGGCGCACACGCCAAGCATTTCACAGCTTACTAGCTTTCGAATGAGAGGATTATGCGCGCGCTCGTGGCTTATTGGTTAGAGTACCGGGCTCGACGGCCGACGTTCGATTCCACCCCATCGGTCACACATAATTTTCTATTAATGAAAGCGAGGCGAAAGAAGAACTACCTGCCGCAAAGTGACAGGAATTAGGTTGGAACGCATCGCAAAACATGTTTGGAATGTCTTCATATGCGATTTCTAATTATTGTATACTGGACTCAACTGCTACACAACAAAAGAACAACTAGAAAAATCAACACAAATTACCCAATAAATTGTTTATTGAGAACACTCAACGGTAATATTGTTGTGCAAGGATTGAGTGAACTCAATTGCTCTTGAAAATTTGTTGAAGTCCGTTGTTTCAACAATTCCCCAACAATATATCAATGGTTAATCAACACTCATTTTTGTACGGGTTCTTTCGACCGTGTGACAGCGCCTTGCAAAATTGAAGTACACTTCCAGATAAGTCACTGTTCTGGCGAATTTGATGGGCTCCACAGGCTTCACGAGCATGCTGCTCATGTTATGAATTGAAAAATGTGCATTTGCTATACATAGTTTCACAGACACATTTATTTACAGCATTCTGCAAAGCTGCTCTCAACAAATCCTTTCAGCGCGTGTGCACGTTCTCTAATTATCCTTAACCCATCACAGACTGCTGTCATTGCATGCTGTCGTGAGCACAAACTTTCATGATGCGGTCTGTCAGTTGTGCCTCTCTATCGCAGCGCGGGAATAAAGTGTGCGTTGGAGGAGCAACCAGTGAATCCGGCTGTGTAACGCGTGGTGTAGCCCAGGGCAGTGTGTTATCGCCGATTCTTTTAAACTGTATTCTTGCAGCCCTTCCGAGTCACTTGCCTCAGGATTAAGACTTCCCAATGGGCATAAATCTATGCTGACGATATTGGTGAGTGGATAAGCGGCCCCTCGCACCTTGTCCGCGCCTTCGTGCGAGCTTGTAGAAAGCTCCGAATGCGACTTCAGAGCCCTTGGATGAAGTTCACCTGTCGATTTCACCTGCTAAGTCGGTTGTGACTGCGTACCATCGTAGGCAGTGCGCTCGTCTAACCATGAGCTGATTGTATCTCGGTGACACATCAACATATTGGACGCAACTACACCGTTACATTGACGTAATGATCCGTGATCACATTTTCAGGCGACCTACCATTAAGCCTGTACGGTGCAAATTGCAATCCCTCTTTAAGTAAGTGGCCGCCTTGAGAGAAAGGGGTGTCGGTAGCGAAAGGACAGCATCGCGGCAGATTTATCAGTCATCTGTACTCTCTGGTGTGATGTTTGCGTTTTCATTCCTGAATGTGCAGCCTTGTTTGACGGACCAGCTGGAAGGTGACCATCTCGTTGGCCTCCAACTCATCCTTGGTGAGGCGCAGTATGTTCCAATACTTACTGAAGCACATCAGTCGCCCCTGAGCCTTGTGCAAGCAGAAGAGAGCTCTACATCATATCGAGCGTCTGCAATGTGAATCACATAGTAAAACGCTCCTTAATCGGCCAATTCACTGGCAGTTCTCTCACATGAAAAAAAAAAAAGGCGGCGTTGTTTATAACCACTCATGGCATTTCTGAAGACCCTGGTTGAGTTATACCTGTGATAGATACCAACAAATGTGTATTACGGGTTTATCTCTCAATACCTGAGATACACAGAAAGGCCTAACTGCCTTTTCCGGTGCTTCTAATAGACCCAGTCACACTTGTTCGAAATATTTCCAGTTTATCTTCAAGTGGTTTGCATGCAAGCGCATCTGTACAAAACGACGGTCAAGGAGCCTCTGTAACTTTCTTCTGCCCTTGAACTGAAATTTGAAGGGCGTTTCACCCATCGCATTCAACCTCATCCACTGTGGGGTTGGCAGCGATTGATGTTGCACTAAAATATGCGCAAGAAGAGTTAACCGTATCTAAGAGTGTCATCCTTACTGACTCTTGCCCTCTCCTTAACAGATTACAGAGAACTGACGCTGATGATGCACTTGTGCGTAGCGTTACTCACTCTGCCAGAAAACATCAATTTATCTAAGGCCAGTGGATACCTTCGTACATATATGGATCGCCTGAAATCTAATCTAATCTAATCTAAAAGCTAATCGACTGGCTTCCAATTATGCTCGCAATGACTGAGAGTGCACACAAATTTTGTTTCACCTTGATGTCACTCGTGTGCTGGCTCTTCGCTGCCTCCTCAAGCAGCACCCCGGCCGGCGTGTTGCAAATGGATCGTTTCGTCTCCGTGATCGCGTTCAAGGCTTTTCTCGATGTGCTTGGAGCACTGCTACTCAAGCCATGGGTTGGCTGTGTCCGAGTGTGTGGACGTTTTCATCGGCGAGGACATGTAGACAGTCCGTCGTGTGCGCCTTCTAGTCCCACCGAGGCACTCAATATTGGAGTGACCCACTTTTCCTTCACAGCACACGTCACAACTGTGGGACTACCATCTTCGTCGACGAACGGCCCTCGATTAATGCATTTGTCCAAGCGGTTGTGCGTCTCGCCGCGACAAGGCTCACCCCGCCTTCCTTACATTTTTTTAAAAAGAAAACTGACTTTCCTTCCCGTTTATAGTGTATTTTTGTTTCTTTTGCATGTGGCAAAACCTTGGCTATTTTGTACTTCTTTTAGTGTTATTTCTTTTTATTAATATGACCTGCGGTGATATCTTTTTCTGCTCCTATGCTGCCATGTTCTATTCTTTGTCGTTGTTTTACTCTTTTCCTTTGTGACCGGTCATCTTGTTCTTCCTTCCCTTCTTCCTATCTTAGGATTTTATTCTTCTATCCTCGCCTTCATGAAGAGCAGGGGGGCGTTGTGCCCTTTTTTGTGGCAGCTCTCAGCCTGCTTCGTACCTATTAATGCGAAAGAATTATATGTCCCATGAGGCAGAAAATCCAGCGTGATCGAGAGACGCTTGGAAAAATAGGGCCTATGGCGCAAAGAGTAAAAACACGTCAAAAAATGCTATAATTGACGTCAAATTTTTCATGGTGGGACCCGTGAAAAAGTAACTTAATGGCTTGGAAAAGAAGATTTGGTACACTTGGGTCAGGGTGGGAATCAAACCTAGGCCACCGGGCAGCGAGACTAGCACGCTTCCCCGACAGCTCCACGGTTATGGCTGGCTAAAGGTGTGCCTAGTGCGTGCATCATTGCACACGTCACGTCGCAGCCATCTGGTTGCGACGTTAGAGCGGATTAAGGTGGATTCAGGTCGGTACAAATTAGAGCAAGATGGAATAAGATAGATTAACGTAGAGTTGTGAAGGACACCTAGCAATGTATGACGTCACGTATCATGGACGTAACCAATTAATTAGAGAAGTCATAATGCTTTCGCATTCAAGTCACGTGAGGATATACTTAAACGACTGTCAATTTTTTTCCTCTCTGTCATCCATATGTTTCTTGTCAACAATATGTTTTGCTCTAAGTACTAATAATAATAATGGTGGTGATGATGGATCGGCCATTTTGGCCAACCTGCCAGCAGCGCGCACAGGTAAAAGGTGCTGCTATGCCTTAGAAGCACCAGCACTCAGGGATCTGCGCAAAGCTCCGCTCAAGTTTTGAACAAAGCCTTCGGGTGCTCGCTGTGGTGCACCCAACAGCCTCGACGGAACCACTTGGGTGGTCCTGACAGTTGCGGCCGCTACCTTTCCCGCAGACGGCAACTCCAAGGTGCTCGGGGACCTAGTGAGCCAGGCGAGCAGCTGGTGCAGCCAAGCCAAGACGCCGCTATTGGTGCCGGTGACGTCGTGGCTGACCCTAGCGCTGCCGCCGCAGGTGCTCTCGCTAACGTTGCCGGCGCCCATCCGCCAGCTCGTGGCCGCACCTGACTCGCAGCACGTATTCTGCGCCACTGAGGCCGACGATAAGCTCGTCGCCGTCTACCACCTCACGTCCAAGAAGCTCGTGAGACACATGGCCGGTGCGTGATCCCGTTTTTCTTTACACTTTACAGTGCTCTTTCTTCAGCTCTCCCACAACGTTTGATAACATTCAACTGTCAGCCATCCGCTAAATACGATCATGCTCAAGCTATATATGTATGTAAGTTACACGCTGGTGCGGAGCGCGCTATCGAGTCAAATAATCTCTGTCTCCACAGTTTAAGCGACTGAAAAGGCGAGGTATATTGCGGTTGCTTGGTGTATTTATGTATGCTGCATGTGTTCTTTTGTTTTTTCGCAAGCGCGATGACGTGCAACCAACTCTTCGACATATCGTGTGGTACTGATATACCTTTTCTTTCTTGTTTGTGTTACTATTGCTGTGCATGCCAAACAATCGTCGCTGTTATGGCAAGTGAGCACGTCCTTTCACTCAGCATAACTAGCCATAACTAACGATAGCGCAACCATCAAAAACATCTCACAACGTGTCAGAAAAACAATGAACGAATTTGCCAATAAAAGACACGGCACCCCCCTAATGACCACCGCTGACTGTGTTTGCCAACTCTTTGCGAGGAACTTTTGTAGTTAAGGAATTTGAAAGCTGTTTCCCGACGCCCTCAGACGATTGAACAAGCAGCGATAACGGTACTGCTATAGATCTTTTCATTGAGTATGGAGGGAAGGTCTGGCAATAAATGCACGGCGAGCCTTTCCTCCTCTCTGGCTTGTGCGAGCCGGTGCGGTCCTGCTTGAATGTGTTGCCGTAGCGTGCTGCGAAATGATTTGGAAATGTTTTAGCTCATTCTCTGAAACATTTGCGGGATATCAGTTCATGCTAGGTAGTCTGGGAACCACTGAGTGCCCTAGTAATTTCAGTATGCGGAAATTAATCTTCACTACGCAAACATGATTCGTGCATAACCAGCCGCGATGTGTGTTTTGAACTGTTTTGGCCTCATTGGCTGCATCGGTTTCCACTCAACGAAATGCAGCGGCGTCTGTGGAAGCCTGAGCGAATTGGAAGATCTTATCCCTATATGATCGTTAGCCGTGAAAATTGAAGCATGAGAGTGGCTCATGTACGGCCAAACCAATACAGCACCAATAGTTCGAATATTTGTCTCGCCCACCGACATCGTTCTCACGCACTTCAAGCCTAATATGCTATGTTAGCCTCCTGTATGAGGCCGGTGGTGTGACTCAAAACAGCGATCACTGCGGTTGGTAAGCCAACATGATACATATGCTTTATGCGTCGGCATTGCGTTTTCGCCCAGTAAAGCAGTAATATCCAACAAAACTTTGCGTGAAAAGGTGATGGCTATTTGTGAGCGCACAATTTCTGCAAGACGGGTGAGTGCGCGGTAGAGGACGGGCTGGACAAGGCCGAAGAAGACAAAACCAAAAGAAAGCCGTTTTCATCTCTTTGCAGGTTATACGGTGTGAATTACGCTTGTCTATAGGGGTAAATAGGCCGATTTCATCGGCATCTTTAGCGAAAAAGAAGAAAACGATTGACTAATGTCTCATTAAGACCACGCGTGGTGATAATGACTGTTTGGTCAATACGCTATAGAACGAACAAATATACCGCGCAGTCATTACCCCGCACGTCCACCAAAATGTTACGCGAACGAAAGATTAAGACAGGAGACTATTTACAAAGTATATTTACAAAGGGTAACTGCAGCGCTGGCCAGTTCAGCGGACAGCTCGAGAGCCAGAGAACGTTCGTCGTCTTCGTCGGGGCGCTCGCGTGCATCGGCCACAAGAAACACGCAATATGCATGTATCAATATAAACCAGCACTTACCGCTAAGTAGCTGCTTCAGATGCCCGCGCAGTCCGCGGCCTGCCGCTCGACCACTCTAAACTAGTCTCATTCCAATGTCGTTATTACTAACGACAACCATTTCATTTGCAAGCGAAAACCTCGTCCACCGAGCGAGATAGAGTCGTGCAGTGTATCTACACATAATTTGAACGCTTGTCGAAGTAAACAGCGGAACTTGTTTCGATAGCAGCCTGTTACCCACGCCGTTACGATCGTCGCGTATGTTCTTTAACTACTCATTGCTGCTAAACCACAGCTTAGGACTACAGGAAGAATGTTGCAATAAGGGCACATTTCTGAAACAAATTTTTTAGAAATACACAGAGGATCTCCGAGGCTGACTGTAACCCGCCGTGGTTGCTCAGTGGCTATGGTGTTAGGCTGCTGAGCACGAGGTCGCGGGATCGAATCCCGACCACGGCGGCCGCATTTCGATGGGGGCGAAATGCGAAAACACCCGTGTACTTAGATTTAGGTGCACGTTAAAGAACCCCAGGTGGTCAAAATTTCCGGAGTCCCCCACTACGGCGTGCCTCATAATCAGAAAGTGGTTTTGGCACGTAATACCCCATAATTTAATTTAGGCTGACTGTAGGCCCAAACACGCGCGCACACATCGCGCTAGGTGCTCCGTCCGCCTCAACGCCAGCACAAACCATGGCCATGCCGACTTAAATCAGTTCAGTAGGCTTCACAGAACCGTTTCCTAGGTAGAAGACGGCGCGTCATATTGAGTAGAACGTGCGAGCGCGAAAAAAACCACCAGCAACTGCCACCGAGCATATATCTGGCATACAACACACAGCCTTCGCCCAAGCCAGCATGGTATCAAAAGCAGACAGCTCATAACTGGCGAAACTGCCTACCAAATATGGCGGAGGAGGTGGAGGAGGAGGAATAAACGTTTATTTTTGAAACAGTATCCCGGGGTAAGCCCCGGTTCTACTCTAGGTGGGAGGTCTCCTCATTCCAGGAACCCTCTGGCCTTCGCTGCCTCCTTGGCTCTGGCGACGAGGCGTCGTTGTTGTTCCAGGCCCTCGGAGACGAGCTTGGCCTCCCACGTTTCTATGAGGTCTTCGCTTTCTTGTCTGGCGTTACAACAGTCTCTCGGTGAAGGCAATGCGTCTGGGTCTAGATGCCATGAACATTCGAGGATCAGGTGCGCCAAGGTATCCGGTACGCCGCACATTGGACAGCGGTATCCTTATAGCGTTGGGTATAGTCTATGCATGAGGATTCCATGAGCCAATAAAAAAAAAAGGATCTATAGGATGGAAGAAGGAAATCGTAGGAGAAGCGTCGGCCAGTCCGAATGAATGTAGATGTGTGTGGTGGAAGGCACGTGGTGTTTTTTCACAAAGGAACATTGGGACTGGTGTTCAAAACATTGTCATTGCCATAGCAACCGCGATCGGGAAGCTCTCGCTGCTGCTCTCAGCCTCCGAAAAGTGAGATAAGTTTTTTTCAGCGCGGATTTTTGTTGAAGAACGTTCAGTTCCCGAGACAAACTGTGTTTGGAGTGTGGTGTGTAAACTTTAAAGTTGTGTTTCGGCTCTGCGAGTGCGAGTGTCAGCCAGTAACATGTAGTCACGGCGTGGATCTTCGTTTTCTTCAACTTGCCACGTAAAAGCACAGAAGCGCGTCTGCTTCACTAAAACGGTTACAGAAGTTTCGTAGGCTTTGTTCTGACACGCGTCAGCAACGCACACTCCTGGTGGCTCATCGCAGCGCAAGTTCAAAGCTCGCGCACATTTGCTCTTTCGAGCTGAATGGAGGCGTAAAGAGAGATAACACACCAAGATGGCTGCACTTTTGGCTTCAAAAACGTGGCATCATGGCCTCTCCTATTTTGTTTATTTCCTCCGTGGTCCCAATAGTATGACCACCTCAGCGGCAGCGCCTGCGAAACTAACCGACGCTCATGTGACTGCTGCTTCCTGAGCTATGCCAACAATCATACGTCAGGAGGAGTCATTCCTATAAACAAGCATTATTAAGCGTCATCAGGCCTCCAGCATAAAATCTGCTGGCAGTATTTCTTGTTACTGGCATTGCCGTAAGCACGGATATTTCCCTCAACCAGTAGACCGTCTTGAGACCCCGCTGTCAGGAGCCGCGTTGGTGGCAGTCACTCACAAGGATCCGTTTAAGCTGAAGGCACAATCAGAAACGGTTAGTATTAAGTGTACTTATTTTTCATTTCCTTTTTTTCACTGTGCGCCCATAAAGAACACTTACTTCTGATACGTACGATGCTTCTGAGAATGCAGTTTGGCTGCAAGAAGGTATTTTACAAAGAAAAAAATTGCGTTTATACTACGATTATTCTCTGTGTGTGGATTTACTCGTACCTGTAGCGCTCACACATTTACCATTTCTTGCCTAATAAGACTGTGAAAATATGTTCCCTTATAGCCGCGCTGTTCCAAAATCATCAAAATTAAACCCACATACAGAGCCAGAACGAAAGTTAGAAAAGAAAGAAAGAAGCATCGAGCAAAAAGAAATAGCAATTATAGACCAGAATTTGTTACTCTCGCACACTCGTTGAGTGCAAGCGCACTGAATCTCGACCGCAGTCGTCAGCTGTATGCGCGTAGCCCACGCCGGGCTGCCAATTCGATGACGGGACAGCTGACGACAAAGCCATGGCGAGCGAACAATGGCGAAAAGAAGGCGAAAAGAACGGGCTGAGTGTTCTCGTGCTTGTTGTTTCGTTCTTTCCGCCAGTTACTGCATTCCACGGCAAAAGATGGCTGCCCCCTAAAGGCGCTGCGAATTCTGGCGTATAAGTGAACGCACTTGGCGTAAGAGCTTTGCAAGTTTATATTTACAGATTTTTGTACCGCAGAGAAACTCTCAAATTTAAAAAAAAAACTGCCTTAGTAGTTCATGTGCACCGCGTCCACAGTTTGAAACCTCTCGCACTATAGGAGCACCGCTAATCATTGCGTGCAATTGATCAGAGAACACCCACCATCGCACACGCCCTGCCTCGTTGTACGAGACGTTGAATATTCACAGATTACATATAATAAACAATAAAACTAAGCGCCACCGAAAGCAAAACACTCGCCGTGCGTGATGGCGACTAAACAGAAAAAGCGAGCGCAAGAACGCTCAAGACAGACGAGATATGTGCAAATCAGGCACGATTCCTTGCTTGGCATATTGTTCATATCAAATACTAAAATAACCAGTGTGGGTACGTGCAAGTCCAAATGAACATATACTAAGCTAAAACGGAGCATAAACGTTAAAATTTTTGCTGCTTGAGGGAATAAGCTATAGTCACGGAGAACGTAAGTTACAGTTGCCACAAGTTCAAAATGTGAACTGGGTCCATGGAGCAGGAAAGTTGCAGTTACCACCGATTCAGGGATTGTGCACTTGGTCATTGGCTACGAGAAAGTCTCAAAGGACAGTGAGAGTTCATCTCTCTAGTAATGCGCAGTCAGCGTCCAGGAACATTGAGTACCGCCAAATGGCGCCGATCTAAAATGTTTAAACAACCAAGCATCTACTCTTGCTGCCGGTCATATCCAAGGAAATTGATGTGCGCATGTCTTACGGAGCCATCCATGTTGTTAGTGAATCAAAGCTCCGAATTGATCCCTTTCGTGGTATGATGTAAGGAGCTAGGTTTTAGGGCCGCATCCAGGGGTAGGCGATGCTTTGCGTCGCCGGTGCGGTCAACTGTCGTTTAAGGCCGATTTACGATCGAGCCGCGCGCCGCACCGCCCGCATGCCGCACGTGTACGGTCGTGTGAAAAGCTACACATGTCGCACACTGGTGCACAAATTTCGGTTTGCACTACATGTGCGGACCCAGTGTGAACCGAAATTTGTGTACAGCTGTGCGACACGTGCAGTACCGTATATACTCGTTTAATGGCCGCACTTTTTCTTTCTGTTCTAGAATCTTTATTGGTTGCGGCTCGTATACGAATCAGGCCGATGACGTCCCGCTAGACGTTCGTGCTGTTTCCGCAACAGTAACAGAGGGTAAGAGATGCGCATATGACATAACGCTGCAGTAAACGACCTGAGATGCCGGCCCATCGTCCCTGACCAGCGCCGACCCAAACAGGGCCCCCTTCTCTAGAGGCGAAATGCCGCCGATTTGACTGGAAACATTGCCAACACAGCCGAGACGACGCGCTACACAAAGAAATAATGGCGCGGCGGCGCCAGCCTGAGTGGAGTCGACGGAGAAGCAGCTAGCTCAGGGGGGATGTTTTCAATCTTCTCTCCAAAATTTTGCCCTCCAGAGTGAGGGTGCGGCCCTTACACGAGCATATAAACCGGCCTATAAACCGACGTTCACCGACAGGTGACGTTTTCGTGCGTTCGTTGAACCGTCCGGCTATGCACACCTTTTTTGGCAAACTGTGTAGGTATTTGGCCCCCCACAGTGCGAGTTCAGTGCTTGTCAAGGTGCTTAACAAGACAGCGGATAGTAGACATTATGGGCCGTATAACGTAAAACTATTCCAATGTGTTTTTATTCCAATCTCCTGACGTCAAATTTGCGTAACCGCCGACGCAAGCATCAGGCGGTCACCCACAGGGTTGTCTGAACAAACCAATCAAATGTTCCCCTCGTTCATATGAGGTCCTTTTTGTTTGCTTGAAAAACGAATAACGTTGCCTGCACTGAGCGGCTTGTCTTATTTAATTGGCTCCCAAGAGGCGAGGAGCATGCTCAAGTGGAGAAGGATTCGATGGGGCTGAGCCACTGCACTGCATATCGATAACCGGATGAAGACGGTGGTGCCTGCGTCTGCGATTGGTCCGCTTTCTCTTACTTAGCTTACGTTGGCTCGTCGACAATCGCGGCGGCATGCAACGGAAGCTTAAGAATGACGCTAAAACGGATCCTCAGCAAAGAAGAGTTGGCAGAACGAGGTCGTAAACGTGCTGAAAGTTCTCTATAAGGTTACAAGGCCATACAAAAAGTTTTATTACACGCAAATAAACCCATGCTCTCCAGCCCAGCAGAGGTGAGTAGCCAGTACCTGAGGTATCGGCAGCAGCCATCTTTTATTCCTTTGGGAACGGGGCAGCCTGCGGCTATTCAGAAGAAAATTCAGTTTTGTTCGGCATATTAATGCATCTTTAACGCGTACGCGTCACTTTGACGCGGTAAGTTTTTGCGGTTTTGTGACGTCGCGTGAGAGGCAGGTCAAGTGGGTGCAGCCCGAAAACTTTTGACAAATAGCCGAGGGCTAATGGCAAAAAGGCGTCGAATCAGAAATAACTATTTTGGTTTTGTTCGGTGACATTATGCATAATCAGTGTGTACACGTCATATCAGTTATGGGGAGCTATCGCGGTTTCCATGACGTCGCGTGACAGACAGGTGAAGTGGGGGTGGTCCAAAAATGTTTTTGACCAATCGCGGTGGGCTGATTACAACATTGGAATAGAAAAGTTTGCAATAGTTTTACGTTATAGCGCCCTACGTCTACTGTCGCATTTACTTCTACACCAATATGACTCGATATATATTTAAAAGTTGGCTTAATGGCCAGTCAAAGAAAAGATGGCAGATGTCATTGCAACTGAAGAGGGTAGTAAACAGTTGCATTCATGAGAGGAGAATATAGCTTCTCAACATAGCGCTTCTTCGACTACCTACTCGCAACTATTCTCATTTGCGGTGGTGAACCTTACAGCTGTCACCGTGGGCTAATAGTGTGGCAGGTAGTGCCTTTTCAAATGCGGAGCGTTGGGATTTTGAAACAATGCCGCCGAACCTTTATCTGTACGTTGTTGATCCGTAGGTGAATACGAATGGCAATTCATCCTCTGTTCAGCTGATTTCAATAAGATTTGGAAATTTCCCTTCTAAAGGGCACGTAAAAGATTTATTGTCAATCAACCTAAGGACAGTGTTACAGTTACTTTCGTTCTTTCGTCGCGGCTGGTTATGCGCTGCATTTTTGCTACAAACAACAAGCTACCTGGCGATTACAAACTTCAAGATGTAAAAGCACATGCGTTTTTTTTTTTTTTTTGTTCCGGTCAGATTTGCTATTCTTACGAAGTCAGTCATAGCCCTCAGCGAGCAAATTAAGGATACACCAAACATCCCTCTCTCCCTGCCTTCGGCCTGAGCTCATCTCCCCGCCTATATCCCGCATAATGCACCCTCGTTGAATTGCGCGTACTCCGTGATTGGGTGTGCAACGGCACCGGCGTTTTTCCTCCGTCCGTTATTACTTCCGCTGCTCCGCTCTACATCTGCGCCCCTGATCCACATAGGCATACGGCATCTGTGCGTATGCGTAAACCAAACCACCGTGAGTGAGGTTCGACGAAATTGTCATCGTTTTGAGCGCTCTCCCTTGTGTCCCCGTCGCGCGGGCAGAAGAAAGCGCAGAAAGGTTCGCGATTGCCCGGCTTCCGTAGATTATCCGATCGTAGATAGCTTTGTGAGGGAATCGGGGTTCCCGAATTTTTCGTCGTCTGCGCATTTCGATGCTCTCCGCGGGCATGAAAAGAAAGCCCGTGCTCTGAGGGGTCGAAGAGAAGATCGATGGGACAATTCCTACTCCGCGCTCTTCTGTGTGCTTCTTTCGACCTCCCTCCTTCTACTCCCACCGCTTTTTCTCGGCTTGTTGCCCTGTTTGTTTCTTAAGTTTACTGCCCTACGTCGGTCGAAAGACTGACGAGCATGCTGTTGCTCTATTTGTTTTGTCTTATTTCGTTTATGGGTTCCCCGTCTTTGGTTCCGGTGCGCATTCGCCTGTAGCGCTGTGTTTGTTAATACATTTCGCCGCTCCAGAACACGCGTGTCTGAGCACTGTGTTTATGTTTATCTGTTGCCTGGATAAAAGAAGGAAGCCATAGAGCGAGCGTCCGCTATTGAAACTTTTTTTCTTTCCTCAGCGCACGCATTTTGAAGGCGGCCGCGCATTCAGCGCAAATCTCAGTAGCTCCCCTGAATAGTGCCTTAGTCATCCGCTCTCTCTCTCTCTCTCTTTGAATTTCTTTTTGTGGGAGCGAAAATCTTCAATCGCAAGAAAACACGTCTCTGCGGAGCTTCGAGAAAATGAGCTGTTGAAACTGTGATATCATGTTTCCGATAAAGAACTCTTATATTCCGTTATTCTGCGCACCTTTGTGCGACCGCTTCGCCTGCATTGAGCGAAGGCACACGTGCCAGCTTTGTCGTCTCTTTGTTTTTCGGTGCGCCCTCGGCACTGTCGGTGACAAAAGCTTACGGACCAGGGGATCAAGGAAGTTTCTTCCCGACCTGCCCCGCGAAGCCTAGTTCTGGGGCGCGCCAGGCAATACGCCCGCGCACGGGCTCAAAATGCACGCTGCTGTTCCACGTGTCGTGCTTAGGTTGCAAGCAAACTGGGGCGGCTTCACACGACCTTGTTGTCCATTGTTTTTTCCCCGCAGTATATACTTAAATCGTATCGAATCAATTTGTTTACGACTCTTGGACGATACATGTCCTTCAGTGTCGGTCATAGGATGTGAAGATACTGTTAAACATCGGTAAGCTTGAAAGAGAGGCCAAAACTTTAGTACGTGTCAAGCCGTCTTTTACTCTTTCTAACGCACTACGCACTGCAGCTTTACCCACTGCAGCTGACAATGATATGTAGAAGGATATCAAAACAATCTAATAGCCGAGACATAAATTTAAAGAAGCTCATCTGCAAGCGATATCTATTGTACGAATGTAGCAGAACAATAAGTAGCCAAATGTCATGTTTACCTGTTCGGGTCTCTCTGTTGGCGGCTTTTTCTCTCCTGCTCCTTCCTGTCTCGTTTTGGCAATTGCTACGCCGGTGTTTTTCTTTTCTTCTTCTTTTTTTCTTTTTGCGTGGGGGGGGGGGGGGGGGGCGGAGGATCTATCTGATAAGCGAATAGCGCTGTTCATATCGCCCACCTACCCGCTATATTTACCAAATTACCGAACACTTCTGAAGTCCCTGCTCGTTGTTTTCATGCTAGGTTGTCGTTTCAGTTGGTCGCGTGCAGGCGAATATTTCACCTCGTATTTTTGAAGCGCATACAAAGTCACGGAAAGAGGAGAAGACAAGAACGATCGTGCTTGCCTCCGATAAACTTTGTTCAGGGGACGTGCTCGTTATAAGCCATCACATATCACCAAGATAGATGAGGCGGGCTGCAGTGACAATGGTAAAAACAAAATGAGATGTTCTCTTTTTCTTAGTTTTTCGACAGACATGTAACCTCGTATCATAATTCAGCAGGTGCGAAAATAAAGTACAATGTTTTTCGCACAGCGAAGTCGCTGCCTTATCACCACATTGCTCGTTTAGTTCAGCTGGGCGGGTAGCATGTATCATGCGGTGACGTTTCATCGCTTCTTTTAACGCGACAGCGTTAAGGAGCTCGTGTCGCAGAAAAGTCGGTGTCGTCGGCGTCAGTGGCGTTGGCCGTGAGCGATAAACCCCAGAAGGCACTTCATAAACAAAAATATCTTGCAAGATGGGCTGGTGGGAATCGAACCAGGGTCTCCGTAGTGTGAGACGGAGACGCTACCACTCAGCCACGAGTTCGTTCCTTCAAAACGGGACAAAATCGCCTCTAGTGAATGCGGTGTTGCCTTAGAAACGTGCCGTAGAAAGTTATACTGCGGTGTATATCGGTAATTATGACCATGTAACTACAGAAGTCGCAGTTTCACGAGTAGCGAAGTACGTTTCCGCTACATTTCTTCTGCGCTCTGCGCACACGCACAGCCATCTTGCGGCAAACACAGAAGACCCCCTCCTCGCAATGTACGGCGCTGCCCCGACACGTGGCGCGCCACTCGCCCCATGATCGCATCCGCCTTCATGGCGCGTCGGGGCCCGGCTATCTGTGCCGATCGCGACGTTTGGCTGGCGTAGATCGTTGGAGTAGGCGGTGCGAACGGGGTGCGATAACGCTATCGCGTTCCACTCTTGAAGGCGAAGCTTAAGCGTCCTCCAATTTTTTTTTCCTACAACCATTTTTTTTTCTCATTCAACAAGAAGGCTGCAGCCGCAAGCCTTGCAATGCATTGCAAGGTAAGTCTATCACAGAATGCTGTGTTCACGAGGCCGTTTGTTTAGATACTCGCCCGTTTCTCCGATGTACAAACGGCCACAAGATAACGGAGTCGCAGTCGGTTACAAAGAAGAAGAAAAAAGTCAGTTTGTAAAAACGTATGTTTGTTTGTTTCGCACTTTCTTCAGAAGTGCTCTTGGTTTCGTTTTTCACCAACGCTAAAAGTTGTGGGAGGCTGAAAGAATGGTATCAACTCCGGCACACTGGTGAATTTTCTTGTTATGCAATACGGCGTGAGCGTAAGGGATCGCAGCAGCAGTTTTTCCGGTCCGCTGTGATATTGCGGGACTCCGCCTGCTTGACCCACCCCCCCAAAAGAAGACAAGATTACACAAGACCTTTCTACTCGGTCAAGCGGGGCTAATGCATTATTCATTACACTGCCCCCTAAATCGGTTTGCATTCAGACGGGGAACGAATGTAGACAGCGCCCATGTATTGAGATTTCGGTGCACTTTAAGGTACCCTAGGAGGTCAATAGTCAAACAGCAGCACTTCACTACAGCGCCTTTCGCAAACCAGGTGTACTTTTGATACGTGAAACTCAAGAATCAGCCCCGTATTTCTGCTTTCATGCTACGTCCCACCAGTGAGTGTGATGTCGCAAGCGGAGCTTCGCGAAAGCATTCTTGGCCATCGCAAGACAAAGGCACGTACAGTCGAGATCAAAATCCTAGAGGCCACCTGGCATCAGCGAAAAACAAATTATTTGTTCTAGCACAGGGGCGCTATAACGTTAAACTATTCCCAACTGTTGCTATTCCATTTCTGCGATCAGCCCTCCACGATTCGTCCAGAATTTTTCGCGCCACCCCTACTTCGCCTGTGTGTCACGTGACGTAGGGAAAACCTCGGAAAGTCCCCATATGATGTGACGTGTACACACTGATTATGGATAATTAAACCGAACAAAAGAAAATGATTATTTCTGATTCTATGCTTTTCTCGCCATTAGACTTCCTCTCTTGGTTAAAAGCTTTCGGGCTGCGCCCACTCATCCAGTCTGTCACGCGACGTCGCAAAACGGAGAAAGCTCACCACGTCAAAGTGTCGCGTATTCATTAAAGGTGCATTAATATGCCGAAGAAAACTATTTTTTCTTAATAGCCGAAGACTGCAACGTTCCAAAAGAAATAGAAGATCGCTGCCCTCCGGTCACTCTGGCACTACTCGAAGCTGCAGGACAATATGAATTTATTTGCGTATAATAACATTTTTTGCGTGGCAATATAACGATGTCGAGCTCTTTGACACGTACAAGCAATCGCTCAGCCAACTGTTCTTCGCTGAGGACCCATTTTAGCGGCATATTTAACGTCCCGCTGCACGCCGTCGCGATTCTCGACCAGCCGCCAC
Organism: Dermacentor andersoni; assembly: GCF_023375885.2. Taxonomy (NCBI): domain Eukaryota; kingdom Metazoa; phylum Arthropoda; class Arachnida; order Ixodida; family Ixodidae; genus Dermacentor; species Dermacentor andersoni. Next base: position 198,015,291 of record NC_092814.1, read on the forward strand.
ACGCTAAGCAAGGAGGAGCCGGCCAATCGCAGACGCCGGCACCACCCTCCTAATCCGGCTACCTACTTTCACTGTCCTAGCCCGGCCCCACGCAAACCCTCTCCACTTCTGCATCCTGCTATTAACAGCGCAAAATGTAGACAAGAGACGAGACAAGAAGACACCACAAGCGCTGACTTTCAACAACGTTTATTTTTGAAAGAAACACGGCTTCTTATAACCGTTGCCCACACGTGTCGCAGTCACGTGATCGCACATCATGCGAAACATGCGCTTTTTCTTTTTTCGCTCAAGATAGTGGTTGCACATGCAAAAGCTCAAGTTCTTTTTTTGTCAGTAACAAAAATGAAATTATGGGGTTTTACGTGCCAAAACCACTTTCTGATTATGAGGCACGCTGTAGTGGGGGACTCCGGAAATTTCGACCTCCTGGGGTTCTTTAACGTGCACCTAAATATAAGTACACGGGTGTTTTCGCATTTCGCCCCCATCGAAATGCGGCCGCCGTGGCCGGGATTCGATCCCGCGACCTCGTGCTCAGCAGCCTAACACCATAGCCACTGAGCAACCACGGCGGGTTTGTCAGTAACAAGGACGGCATGCTAACGCATTGGTCACGAAGTCTGGTAATCTCGGCTGCCTCAATAATCTCCCGGACCAGCTGGTCATTGTGTTTCTTCAGCACTGTTTCTTCAGCATTTCTTCAGCGTCTGAATTCTGCGGCGCAATCTTTTGAGGGGCAATCCCTGACATGGATGCCTAGATTCCTGTTCCTTCAAAATAAACGTTGTTGAAAGTCAGCGCTTGTGGTGTCTTCTTGTCTCGTCTCTTGTCTACATTTTGCGCTGTTAATAGCAGGATGGAAAACCAACAAGCCCAAGCTGCTATTCTAGCGAAACCACTTCTGCATGTTCCTCGCCTCTAGTCACCCAATTAGATACGAAGAACCTGTCAAGGTAGGCAGTGCTATTCGCTTTGAAAGCAAACAAAAATGACCTCCTGTACGCGAGTAGAGCGTTTGATTAGGCTCTGTTCAAACAGCGCTGCGGGTCACCGCACGATACTTGCGTCGGCGGTAACGTAAATTTAACGTCGGGAGAGTAGAATAAAAACATATTGGAATAGTTATAAGTTATGGAGCCCCAGCAATGCAACTTGAAAATGTCTCGCTGCATTGCTTTTGTCAGACAGACGCAAGTAGACTACACCACTTGATTTCAGCCTGCATGCCTGGGTTGCGAAGAAAAAAAAAATCTTGTTCATTTTCGGTCTCCGAAAGAATTCATTCACGGCCTAGTCAGTACCATGTTCTTGTCTGATACATTGTCGCCAGACTTACGCTGTCGACTGTGCCTGAGTTATAACACCGTAATTTCGCTCGGCTCTATTTATTGCATATCGCATTGCTCAATCGTTACGAAGAAGCTTTAAATCTGGGCCAACTGCGATTTGACAATGTTAACAGTTCTGAATAGCACAGATATCATAATTGAGCAACCACTGGACCGATTTGAATAAAATATATGCTACATTTCTAGTAAAAAAAATATTTCCGGCAGAAGCCACCTCACGACGAGCGTGAACGTTAATGCGATTAGCAACCACAACGTAGCGACACACTGCATTGCCACCGCAGAAGCAAGGCGTGCATGAGGCACGTCGTGCAGCTGGGTTCCTCTCTCGAGCTTCTATCTGGACCCGCTGCGCCATCTAACGGCTTCACCGCCAAGTTCGCGCGTGGCCTCCGAGATGTGTGGGGCAGCAGTGCGCGCGCGAGCGATGTGAATTGCTGCCTCGCCGGCTGGGCGTGCGCTCGTGAGGCAGCGCACTAAAGTGTCTGGCTGCTGTGCTTGAGAAACCCGTGTGGCGTGGGTTCGATTTCGTCCAGCACCAGGGGAATCTTAACGTATTTCCTTTGGTTGAAGAGTGTCTAGAAAAATGTTGCATACGAACATCACACATACCTACCGTAAAATGGGGGAAGTTCCAAATTATTGAAAAGGCATTAATAGTTTCAAATGTAGTAACTAGAGGGATTATATTTTTGACTGATATTGTAATATCTCGCACTAAATTACCGGAAATTCGTAAATTTAAGAAAAAGGGACCTGAAGCACATAGTTTACAACACGACCCTATAACTCCGCCCGAAAAATAGATATCACAAATCTGCTAACATCCCCTGTCAGAGCGTCTAAGGCGTAGACTATTATAACGCATTAGATTACACTTGGCTTGACATTTTCGCTTTACGTCAGTTTTGTGAAAGTTTAATTAAATTATTTGCTTTTTTGAGAACGGCTTGTAATACATAAATCTTTTCCCCTTTTGCTCCTGCAAGGTTACAAATTCGTAAACGTAAGGCTTCGAGTCCCTGAAACTTATTTTGCAACTTTTTAAAGCTTCTGAAACAATAAAATTTGAAGCCTAAATGAAAACGCTTGTTTTAAAATATGGGGTCCTTTTTTTTTCACTTCGAACACTTAAACAAAGGAAAAATGTAAAAAAACTGTATTGTACTGATCAAACATCTGTACTGACCTATTCAAATTTAGGTCGGTGCAAAAGAGGGTTGCAATGTGGGCTTGTTGGTTATGCATCTTCAAGCGCTGTGTGTGTCCCTGTGTGTCTTCTTCTGACCCGTCTTTTAATCGCGCTACCGTACACCCTTTGAAGGTGCAAATGAATTATCTACGAAGGCGAACATACTTTCGAAAACAACCAACCGGATTCATTCAAACTACATTAATTAGCTCCTCAGTTACAAGCTTTACGGCACGTGTTTATATGAAAAAGCTGAAGGTAATCGGCATAAAAGTTTAGTTGTAGGCTTTCACATTTAAAGATGGCCATGTAGGCCGAAATAACTGGCATCAAATTATTCGTTAAGTTTACCTGATTACGCTCGCGGCACCGCGAAGCGCAGCTCTCCGTCCAACCCCTATGTGACGTAAAAGTGGTGTAAAATTAAGCTGCCGTCGCACTTCCCTTTTCTTCCCAGGAGCCGATTCCGTCTGGCAGTCTGCCAAACGTCACTCCCCAGTCACTCCCTATATATTGGGCGCATAGTCACTTCAGCATCGGGGGCGCGACAGACCGCTTAAACGCGCATTATGGCGAAGCTTCATTTCGTGCCGCCCTACTACGTCACATGGCGGTTGCACCACGATGTTTAATCCGGACCAAAACACTGCAATAACGCTACAGGGAAGTTACGAATATTTATATATACAGAAACCTTATTTGACAAAAAGAGATATTAAGGAGGAGTGGTCGGAGCCCCCCAGTCCAGGGCCCCACTGGCCTCCGCCGCCTGCATGACGTGGCTAATTATACAACACAATTCAATACAATACAATCTTTATTGTGCATAAAGAAAACAAAGTACATATAGCAGGCCTACCAAAGCCTCAGAGGGCTTGACTGGCAGTGCCTGACAGTCAGGTCACAGAAAATTGCACAGGGTTAATAGCGGAGTTAGCTATTAGCGGGTCGGAGCAAAATGTTGAACAGTTATACAAAATGTTACATCAAACATCGACAATTCTAAGTAGTTTCTTAATCCCACGTCTTGTGTTTGCTTCTAACACAGGCGTTGGCAATTTATTAAATATGGCTGGAACATAGTAGCGCCGCGTTCTCCTTCCGTACTTTGTCGCAGTCTTGGGGATGACGTAGGGTTCCTTCGGTCCTAAGGAGCGGACAGGCGTATATCGTGTTTGAAATCACTATTCCAGAAGTGTTTAATTACAACACTTTCGATAATCAGAGAAGGGAAGTTTGGCAAATTCATCAACCTAAAGACGTCTGCATCTTGCTTTGGACACAAATCGTAAGCCACTGTTGACAGCAGTGAACGTAAAATTGAATTAATTCTTGTGCTCCACCTAAGAGTACAATGGCCATACACAGTCAAGCCATAACGTAGCACACTGTAGACTAAAGCATGGACAATAATTTTTCGAACTGAGATTGGCATAAGACATCGCATATTGTATAATACACTGGAGACCGCTCGCAGCCTTTTACAGATGTGGGATAATTGCGAGTTCCATAAAAGATCACAGTCAAAAAACAACCCAAGATACTTAACAGAAGAGGCATTTTTAACAGGTTGACATGTACATTCATAACAGTCCGATGTGTGTAAGAATAATGATGTCGTAGGCACGATTTTTTTCATGTGGTTATGGAAACAGACAAGTCGCGTTTTAGAAGGGTTGATGCTTATTAAATTAGCCGCAAACCAGTCCATAGCTTTAGTTGCCTCATTCTGTAAGGAGCTGATTGCGTCAGAGTAATTAGTTGCACAGGATACAAGAACAGTATCATCGGCATATTGATATATATAATTACCTACTATATTGTACAAATCATTCACATAAATGTTAAAAAGCAGGGGGCTTAATATTGAGCCCTGAGGGACTCCAGAATGAATACTGGTAAAAACACTTAAACTATTTCCCACCTTTACACACTGTCGTCTATCCTGCAGAAAGTTAGTTAATAAATTCAAGAATGACCCACGAAAGCCTAGGAGAGACAGTTTCTGCAAAAAAATCTCATGACAAACACTGTCAAATGCCTTAGAGGCATCCATAAAGAGGGCACATGCTACCCGTTTACGGTCTAGTGTCAAGTTTAAAAGATCAGAGAAAGCTTCTAACAGTGTTTGTGTACCCTTCCCCTGTACAAATCTATACTGATGTGATGATAATACACTATGCTTATCTAGAAACTGTGTTACCGTAAGAGCCACATGTTTTTCTAATATTTGAGCTATACAGGGAATTATCGAAATGGGTCTGTAATTTTCAATACTATTGCGTGCACCTTGCTTGTGAAGTGGAATTACAATTGCGGCTTTCATATCAACTGGAATCACACCACCATCCAAGACAAAGTTTAAAAGGGATAGCAATACATGTTTAATTGCGTCAAAATTTCTCTGAAGTTCACTGACAGAAATTTTGTCCAAGCCAGGTGATTTGTTCGTCTTAAGATTGAAGACAATTGACCTTAATTCTTCAAGCGATAGTAAAGGAAGATATGCGGAATCTAGCAAGCTATCTGTTAAAGTACACACCGATGGTCGCCGTGTCCTCGATCCCGAGACACTTGAAAAGAACTGATTAAATAAGTTTGCCACCGTTTCGTCGTCTGCAGAAAAATAAGATGAAAGGCGCTGTTTAGGCGTTGAAATGTTGCCGCCTCTAAGATTATTGATTAGGGACCATGTTTTCTTTATGTCAGATCGAGCTTCTTGAAATTTCTTTCTAAAATAAACGCGCTTCGCAAGTCTGATCATTGAATTCACCTTGTTTCTGGCACATTTATAGCTTAAGCGCGTGCCGTTGCAGTTTGACGACCGCTTGGCCTTAGTCCACAACAAGTCTTTTTCCTTTATAGCAGCTAGGATTTCGCTGGTCATTCATTTCTGGCTCAGGTTACGTTGCCTGATTTTGACAACGCGTGTTGCCACCTGCCTAAAAGCATCAAACGTAGCTACGAATTCGCGGTACATGTTTTTCGGTGACACAGAGCATAAAAAATTATCCCAATCATTTTCCTGGACTAGTTTATCGAAAAGCCTTGGATCAATTATACAAATTTGTTTGACAGAGTTAATAGACTCCGATAACAAAGGATTCACAGTCTGTTTCAGTGAACAGCAGACGAAGTAGTGGTCAGAAAGCTTAACCTGTGCAATGGTAGATTTTACTTCCAGATTATGGGCTCTTAACATTTACATGCTCAATGCAGGATGAAACAAGACGTTGAGATAGGAATTCTTCGCGAGTTGCTGCATGGATTGTCATTTTAATTCCCCGTTTAGATAGTGTAATCTAAATAATCAGCAACTTCATTCACACTTCATTAAGGACTTTTGTCCTGCCATGTCGGAACGGGTGAGCTGTGCCTCCCACTGCTCCATTGTGTTATTGCTATTTGTCCCATGAATGCGCTTAGTGCACACCCAGGTTACATGTATTAGGGTGGGTATGCCACCGCACCAAGGGCAGTTGGCCCTATAGCGAGTGGGATACATGACGTTTAGCAATTTTAGATAGGGGGATAGCCCAGTCTGTATTTTGCGCCAATCGGCGGCCTCTTCCCCTCTAGGTTGTGGGTGATGCGACGGGTATCTTCTGCGGACTCCGCGCTGATGAGCATGCTTGTCTTTGGCGTTTAAATTGATGGGATTTTGAGAGGGATAGTGCGAGTGGTTGGGGTTAGAAGAGGACGCAGTCGCTCGGTTAATACACCCTCGAGCTAACGCGTTAGCCTGTTCGTTCCCTTGTACCTTCGCGTGTCCCGTGCACCAGAGTAGGCGATTACGGTGATTGAGAGACTTGGGAATTATCGCGAAGCTAGTGGCAGTAACGTGCACCATGAGAAACATGTGACATGCCTCCGGGGAGTCGGTGACCCCAACCGAGTCCCTTTGCGAACGCTCTGCGTGAGCAAGGGCGATCGCCACTGCTAACATTTCGGCCGTGGTAGGGGATCCCGCCGTGGCGGACGCGGTTATTTGCTGCTGGCGAATTGCGTTCACGACTACCAGAGCATACCTATTTTGGTAGCGCTGCCCGGTCGCCTCTGCATGCGCAGCTGCGTCCGTGAAGTACGTTTAGTACCTATGGTTATTAGAGCACATCGATTGAATATGTTGTGAGCGTGCTTTGCGTCTTTCCTTGTTGTACTCGGGATGCATGTTCTTGGGAATTGGAGCTACTGTAATTTTGGATCTCAAAGAAGGAGGGAGAGGTACGGCCTGTTCGGTGAGATAAATGGGGTATGCTGGGATATTGATTCGAGCCAATATTGCCCTCCCAGTTTTTGTGAAGCTGAGGCGTTCCCTCTGTCACATCAGAGTAGCCGGCCTGAGTTCATCGGAAGTATTATCCACTCCCAAAGCTAGCATGTGCTCCATGGAGGTACATTTAGGCATGCACAGGGCCGCCTTCAAAGCGGTTCGAATTATCGTGTTCGCCTGCCTTTTCTCTTCGCTGTTCAGGATTTGGTGAGGTAAGCCATACGTGATTCGACTAATTACCAATTCCTGTACGAGCCTCAGGGTATCGTCTTCTCGCATGCCCACTTTCCGATACGTGACTAGACATATCATTTGGGTTATGTTGTGAGTAGTGTATTTGAGGGTTTTGAACGTCTGTGCTGCTCTCCCGTCGCTCTGAAGCCACAAACCCAGGACTCGCATTGTGGGTACCTCTAGGACCGTGTGGCCCTCAACCACAATGTAATCGACTCTTTGGATTTGTAGGCTTTCGCGTGTATCCGGATGACCTAGGATTTTTCGGGCGCGCACTTCAGCCCGCTTCCTCGGGAAAATTTCTCCACCACCAATACTGCGCTTTGGATCGTATATTCTTTATCCCTATATAGGGAACCTCTGCTCGCCCACAGCGCGATTTCGTCCGCGTAGAGCGTGTAACCTAGGTCGGGTATACGATCCAGATCGCCTGCGAGGCGACACAGCGCCATGTTGAAGAGCAGAGGCGATATTGTTGTTCCTTGAGCTGTTCCTTTGCTAGGCATTTTAAATGTCTCCGATGTGATTTTGCTAATACTGATACGTGCCTCGCCGTTCGAAAGAAACGCCTTTATGTAATTGTAGGTGCGGTCGCCAGAACCTGCGAGTTCGAGTTCCTCGAGTATTGCGGCGTGAGAGACGTTGTCGAAGGCTCCTTTGAGGTCTAGTGCTAGGATGCTAGGATAAATGTGTATGATAGTTAAGAAAGTACCCTTTCGGGGTGACGTCCCTAACTGAAAGTCGTTGAAGTTTGGCCGACATTCTGAAATATCTTTTTTTTAACGCTGCCATTCTTTTGTAAACGTGCATTTCGGTGAAGTTCAAACGATAGCCGAAGGAGCAATGTCCAAAAATGTCTTGCCATGTGTAGCTCATGTTTCCCCAATGAGCGAGACAGTTAAGCTGGTGTCAGAGGCAGGACACTTCCCCTCCACATGCGTCGCTATGGTCGAGCTCACCCACCCAACCACTAGTCTGGGGCTAGGAGAAGGGGAGCGTTTGTGCATACTTGAAAACCGTGCTGCATGAAAAAAAGAAGGTTTGTGGGATTTAACATCCCCAAGCTGGACACTTTGTCGCGAGGGACGCCTTAGGGAATGGTTCAGGATTAATTTGATCCACGTTGGGGGTCCTTTAACGGGATCCTAAATCTAGGTACGCGAGCGTGTTTGCATTTCACCCCCTTCGAAATGATGCCGCAGCGACTGCTAATCGAACCCACGACCTCGTACTGATCAGCAGAACACCATAGAGCCACGGAGCCACCGCGGCAGTTCTGTGCCAAACTACATGTGCAAAGAGGCATGAAGAGGCCCTGGCACATTATTTCCTTGCTTATCAGCGCTGTAGGCTTTCCCGGTGCGAATCTTCAGAACTACATAGCTTTCAGTATTTTCATTCTCCTAGACCGCAAATCAGGTGCCTTTCCTTCTTTCCTTCTTTTTTCTTTTTCTTTTTGGAAACGCAAGTATCCTCTGTCGCCTACCACTGAGAGCACAGACGAACTGTTGGAGAGAGAGAGAGAGATAGAAGAAAGGAGAAAGGCAGGGACGTTAACCAGAGAAAAAGATCCGGTTTGCTACCCTACGCTGTGGAGAGAGGGGAGGGGGAGGTAAAGTGGTAACAAAGTAGAGATAAGGAAAGAAAGGAGCATAGACACACAATCACAATCGGTCACTGTCACCGCACAGCACAGTAACACTTGCAGCACTATCAACATCTGTTCAGGCTACAGCCGCTTGTCCGATTCTGTCGCCCTCAAAAACTGTTGGAGTGCGACAAGTGTACATTAAGGCGGCACCTAGAGCCAGCCGAAGATTCGTCGACGTCCCCGAAATAAAAGAACTTTAGTTTTACATGCTTTCGATGGGTGGGTGATATCGAAGATATGGTCCAATGCCGGAAACGTGTCTGCTTTGTGACATAACAGCGTGATAACCACAGCGCAATAGAGGAACGCCCTTACAGCGGTGCCTAGGTTACCTCTTGTTTGTGCCATGTAATATCGATTGACAACTGCCGAGCTTGTGAGCTCTGTAATCGCAGGCTTCAATGGGCAACGCAACGTTTCTAAATAGGGAACACGAGAAAGGCACCTGGGTGTATGTGTGGCTGATAGGGTAAAACGATAGGGGCTCTATTTTGGAGCTTTTTTTCTTATATATGATATAAGGAGATGTTGGCGCACAATTTAAGGCGCCGGCTACTCCTCATCTCTTGAGTGGTTCCGTCATACAAAGGACACGGTTCAAGATGAAATATCAAATAGTCTTTTCACACAAGCACCAACACTTATCACGCAATGTTTCCACAGGAAGATTATGACGTAAGGAACACATGGTACATACAATATATAAGGCGAATGTCTCCACACTTATGTAGATGAAAGTCTCAAAAGTACAAACGATACTGTCGCCTATTAACACATTGTCTAGTCAGCGGGTGGTACATACATCGTGTAAATGCATTATCACATACAGTCACAACAGAACAGTCAACATAATTCACAAACAGAACATATATACATTGGCATTGAAATGAAGGGAACAATGAAAGCGCTAATAACGTCCAACAATGGCGCTATCTTCAAGAAAAGTCTTTAGTGCTTTTAAAGCACTCTTCTGCAAGGCCGTTGTTGGCCAAGGGCACAAAAGCTTCCTTAAACGGAAAGGTCTGCGGTCTAATTTAATTAGCGCTGATTTAAGTCGGCATCTTGGTGTGTCGTGATGTGGGCAACCTAGAAGGAGGTGATATATATCTTCGTCTACAAATCCACAATCACATTCGGGGGTTTCCGCACCGCCAATTCTGTGTAAGAAATGCTTTGTGTAGGCAGTGCCTAGCCTTAATCGATGAATAAGGGTTTCCATAGTTCTATCTAATGACAATTAAAATTTGAATTCAATAAATGGATCAATATGGTATAACTCCGAGCTCTTAGAATTCTGGTCAAACCAAGTGTTTCTAGACATTTTGAGAGACGTTGTCCTTATAATGCAGCGTAATTCATCCTTTGATATTGGGAGCGGAGCCGTATCATCTTTGAGGTGCGCTTGTCGTGCTGCTTCATCGGCTGCTGTGTTGCCAGGAATGTCGCAATGCCCTGGTATCCACTGGAATGCTATTGCATGTTTCGCTTCGCTTGCCTTTGTGAGGTTTTTAAGTGTTTCATATATTATACTGTCACTGAATGTTTTCCCCTTTGTGTTGCAGGGTGGTGTTAGAGCCGCCTGTGAATCGCTGAAAATTACCCATTTTTTGCGCATCTCTTACTGACAATATAAATTTTATCGCACATAGGATTGCGAACAGTTCAGCCGTTGTGGACGAAGTCGCACAAGATAACTTAAATGATTCTTGTTTGTTGAAGTGCGGTATAAAGAATGATGAAGTTGAAGAGGTTGCTGTACTGGAGCCGTCTGTATAGACGTGTGTGTATCCTGAATACCGCATATATATCTGGTATAGTGCTAGTTGTTGAGCAGCTCGAATAAACATGTCCCTTTTTCTGAATATCCCATCTACTGACAATTCGATTTTTGGAACTGTAAGCAGCCATGGAGGATATTCGATGTCTGAGTTCCAAAATTCATTTCTTGGCAATATGTGAATGTTTTCTTGAATTTCTATATGAACATAACTTCTATCTCGTTTCATTATGTCTAGAGCCAATGGGGGATTTTTATGCTGGGTTTGAAGACGGAAATAATGTCGGCATGGTTCTGTAGTTCGCATAACTGTAAATGGTGATTCGCGAGCCTCAGCTATTACAAGAGAACTAGAAGTCGCTCGTGGAACTCCTAGACATAGGCGTAGTCCTCTAGCTAAAAGTCTTTTAAGTCGCTCTTCTGACGTGTGGGAAAGTCTGCCGTCTGCATGGACGATACTGATCCGCCCCATGATGTGCCTGCAAGTCTGCGAAGTACAGTCACTATGGCATTGACCTCGTTTTCGATTTTTTTTTTTTTTTTATGTGGGGTGCCCAGGATAGCTACCTATCAAGTATTATGCCAAGGAATCGATGCTTTGTGACAATCATTAGAGGGTGTCCTTCCAGATTAAGAGTGAAATTTTTTAACTGCCTCCGAGTGAAGGGCAATACAGCTGTCTTTGTGTGTGATAGTACCATTCCTCTCTCTCTCAAAAATCTGTTGATTATATTTATGCCGTCTTGCAATGCCATTTGAAGTAGTTGAGCATTAGACCCAGATGTCCAAATACACACATCATCTGCATACAGTGAAAACTTTAACTGTGATGGCAGCCTTCTTGTTAAATCAGCCATGACGCAGTTAAAAAGGAAGGGGCTGAGTACGCTTCCCTGTGGTACTCCCTGTTTGACAACATGTTCAGCACTCTCCCCTTCACCTGTCTGAACAAATATTTTGCGACCTGATAGAAATTCAGAAATCCATCGCAAGGACCTGCCTGACAGAACAAGTTCCAACATGCTTAGCAAAACATGAACGTGACTAACAGTGTCAAATGCCCTCTTGATGTCTAGGAATACTGCTGTAGTCATGTTTCCACGTGCACGCTCGTGCTCCACACAGGTTACTATATCTAATGTTGCGTCCATTGTGCATCTATGTTTTCTAAAACCTACTAAATAGTTGGACAACACATTCGTTTCATTACACCACCATTGAAGTCACGCGTCAATCATTTTCTCCATTACTTTGCATAAACAACTTGTCAAACTAACAGGGCGGAAGGATTCAAGGCACAAGGGCGTCTTAGCAGGTTTTAAAATTGGTATGATTCGAGCGACTTTCCAAGAGTCAGGTACAGTTTCCTCTATCCATAAGTTATTATATATGTCTAAGAGAGCATTTGTACCTGTCGGTCCGAGGTTTCTTAGCATATTGTACGTAATGCCGTCCGGCCCAGCAGCGGACTGTTGGCGACATGATACCATTGCACATTGAAGCTCGCTTAATGTGAAAGTATCATCTAATTGAGTATGTTGGGCCCAGTAGCAAGCAGTAATTTTTCGCTTAGCCAACACTACTGAAATATCAAATTCTGCACATTGCGATGAAAAAGCTGGTCTGGAAATAAGCTCACAGAATTCATCTGCAACTATTATTTCACACGTGTCCCGAGCTACAGCGAGAGCACGAAATGGGAAGCTCTGTGTTACAGGTCCGCTTAAAGAACGAATTACCAGAAAAATTCGTGGGACAGCGTGCCGCAGAAATCGCGCAGCGCCGTTTGCCTAAATTTTCCATTCGTCTGCGCATTACATTGTGTATTTTCTGAGCATTTCTGTATGCTTCTAAACTTCCGCTCCGTCGGTAAGCTCTTTCGGATCGGCGTCGGATGGCTCTTAGGTGTTCATATTCTCCGTCAACTGCAGCATAATCTTTTAGGATTGGGACCTTCTTTATGCATATGTTCATATTATCCTGCAAAAATTCTGTAAATTTTTCCGCTGTTGCATGTTGATTAATTTGATCCGTTAGGCGGTACCGAAAAACTTGCCAGTTGGTTAGTCTGCTGTAACGCCTGATATCACAGTGCATGCTAGGGTGGTTAACAAGGATGGGAAAATGATCACTTCCGCGCGTTTCCATATCTGTTGTCCATCCCACACCATTCACTAGATCATGTGAGCACAGCGTAACGTCTATGCAGCTTGAGTAATTATATCCACGAAGGAATGTTGGCGGCCCATCGTTTAAAACAGTCAAGTTGCATTTATCTATGGCGCACTCAATAACGTTACCCCGTGCATCACAATGATCACTGCCCCAGATGATGTTGTGTTCATTGAAGTCGCCACATATAAATACATTAGAATGAGCTATTTTGAAGATATCTACTAGCGCTTCTACTGAAATCTGGTTTGAAGGTTGTAGATATAGATTAATCACTGTTATACAGAGCTTGCCAAAGGATACCTTACATGCGATGAATTCCTGGAAGTCTGAATCACTGGACTGAATTTGATAAGATGGTAGGTCCTTTCTGACGCACAGGAGCACTCTGCTAACAGCACCTTGACTAGAAGTCTTGTATGTCACATAATTCGAGAGGCGAAAGTCATCATTGATTCCCGCCTCTTGAATGCAAAGTATTGGGAAGTTGTATTGCACAAGCAGTTTACGAAAGTCAGCACACTTCCTTCGAAGACTGTTGGCATTCCACTGAAATATGGAGACATTTTTGTAGCGGTTATTCATGTACTCCCTGCCGCAGTTTCGGCCCGGATTGTTGAAACAATAGTGCTTCTAGAGGCAACAAGGCTTTCACTTCTGGTAGGTTGTTTGCTTCCGGCAGAGCAGATAGGATTGCCTTAAGAGCTGCGAAAAGCATTGGCAAAATCAGTTGTGTCACCGATGCTGTGGTATGTTCGCTATTAGCTGGTGTTTCTTCTGCAGTAGATGAGTAAGGTCGCTGAGAGAAATGTGTGCGAGCACAGGAGCTTTCTTGTGTATTACTTTCTGCCTGTTGTCGTCTGGGTTTCCGTAGCACTGATGCATAAGACTGGGTACTTGACTGTGATCCTCTTGATTGGTCTCTTGATTGCAATGTTGGTTGTTCTCTAGAGGAGGAATAGCTTGTTGGTGCTCTTGGCTGTGGTGGTTCCGGTGCCCACTGAGGTGGGTGATCTGGCACTGTATGAACAATCTCAAGGTTTGGGGCGGGTTCATTGCGTCGCGGTTGTCTTCCATGGATTAGTTCATGTCGACGCAGTTGTGCCGCTGCTTTTTTGTGAGGGCAGCCTGAGAAGGAGGCGGCATGGTTCCCCGCACAGTTTGCACATTTAGGATGACGAAGTGACTTGCACTCCTTGTGGTCATAATCTTCTGAGCAGATTTTGCATTGACGTGTGCTGCGGCAGGTTTTCGCCATGTGCCCAAATCTCTGGCAATTATAGCAGCGAAGTGCTGGTCCTAGGTATTCCTCGACAGGGTCACTGGTGAAACCCAAGTAACTTCTTCCTGGAATAGGGCGATCGTCTCTGAAAGTCAGAATTACCGTGTGAAGTGGATGTGACTCTACTGCTCCATCTTCTTGGCGGGAATACCTTATCTGTCTGCGTGCCGATATAACTCCTGCGTCTTTCAAGAAGTCTAGGAGTTGTTCGTCTGTATACTGTAGAGGCACATGTTTTACTTTCCCAACGTTTCGCGTGTATGACTCGGGGATGAAGGGCTTGACTTCCAGGCCGCCTACACTTGAAAGCATCAAAAGGCGTTTCGCCGACGCTAAGGAAGCAACGCTGACACTGAAACTTCCATCTCTGTTCGTCCTGAAGGACTGTACTTTCTCTTTGGCAGCGGAAACTATTTCGGCAGACACTCGGTTTGGATTTACTTGCCAAAAAGTAGTACCTTCACTTGTTGGGCGAAAGACAACCGGAATGCCTTCGGCTCGCTTTTTCTTGTACGTGACCAAAGTAAATGGTGCATCTTCACCCATTTCTTCTTCATCACTTAGCTCATAATTCGATGTTGTATCATCGTACTTGCTGTCTTCTAGGCGAGGTTTCTTGCTCTCGGCTTCACCGTCAGCCATTATTCCTGAATTCACTGAAATTTATTCCGAGTTGTGGAGAACCAAACGTGCCGGCTTTATGAAGCTTTGTGACGCTTGCAAGGCCCCAGGCTTTTCATTACGGCCCGTAACGTCATTCATATGGCTTGTTACGTTTGGACGAGCATAAGGCTCGTGACTATCTTCTCGGCTTCCGACCACCTTAGCGGCAGGGTAATAGCCAGGTCCTCAAAAAATAAATGTCGTACCTGTAAGGCGCCTGGCTCGTTGAATCTTCGCCCGACGTCTTGTTAATCAATCGTCGTCAATGGTAACCGTAAATGTAAAAAAAAAAAACCAGAAAACTCAGAGCAGCACACAAAAACAGCGATCTAGCTTCTTTTGTCGTTATTACTCCAACAGTTGTCCAGGGGGCCCTGTTTTATCGCCAAGCAATAGAGAGTTATAGCTCAGTGAGCCACTGGGCCCAGCGGGCCAGCGTAGACGCCAGTGCGCATGCGCGGTACAGCATGCGCAGTGGCGTCTACGCTGGCCCGCTCCCCCGCTGGCTCGCTGAGCTATAACTCTCTAGTACGTATCGATATGGTGAGATTTTCGCGATGGGTTTGCTATCGAGAACGGCGTTCGCTGAAGGACGTGTGCCGGTGCCGTCATTTATTATTACGACCCCTTTTTCGGAGCATTGCTTACGAGGAACTGTATTGTGCAATCGCAGATTAGTTGTAGTTGGAAGTGCGCCGGGGGACGCGATACGGGTGCGACGTAGCGATTTCGAAGGCTTCACGACAGCTTCTACCAAGAAGTCTCTTTAAAAGGAGATTAGTTGTCAAAGTGTATCTGCGAACAGCCCAAACTGACCCTCAACTTCTGCGAAAGGGATGACCCGATTCGACCTCTTACAACGCTTTTTTCGAGTGCACTGAGCAGCTGGAAGCCTGTCTGTACCTCTGACCTCTCAGAACCGAACAATTGTTTGTCTGATGAGCTTACGTGGCGTTAACCACTCCGAAATCCTACAGAACGCTTCATTCTTCAGTCCCTGTCCGTAAATTCGCACTTCTTTTTTCATATTTGAGTTTCGAGGAAGCGCTGGAAGCGCTGTCAAATGGTTCCAGAAAAAACAACAGTGCAAATTTTTAGATGGTTCAGCTAACCTAATGAATGTTAATCACGACCAGAACGTTTCAGGCTTGTGAATCGGTAGTGCTGTCAAAGCCTTTTTTATTATTTTTTTTTTGTTTAGACGTAAGCCGTTCAAGAATATTTCTGGAGTTTTCGCTCACGCTTTTAAAAAGCTTATTTCCTTTATTAGAGTACCATATCTGCTTCACATTCCTAAGGCCCTGCGACTGCACCTTTATGTCAGTTTTTTCCTCGCAGTTTGCAAACAACATGATCAATGTTTGATGCCCGTATTTCGGAATGCTCCCTGTACCTCAGGTCGCCCTCTCACCTTATTCGAGAACCTCTAATTAAGACTGTTCTCACTCGAGGTGTCCTTGAATGGCAGCCGCTCATTTCAAAACAATCACCGATATTGAATTATTCGATAACGCCATAAGAAAATAGAGTAAATATTTGTCTGTCTTCAAAGTTAGCTATATAAAACAAAACAAAAATACGTATTACAAAATAAGTGCAGTATTCGCTAAATCTGAAATTTTTTCGCCATTTGTGAGCGTCCATTTCATTTATTTCGTCTCGTACGCGCAAAGGCTTTGCAAAATATTCACGTACGTTCACGTACTCGTCCAAGAAAAAAAATGTTTCAGCCGATCGGCTGAAACACGTCCACATCAATCACACTTTTGTGGCCGCAGTCTACTGGGCTCGCCACTATGGTGCTATTTGTGCACTTTTCCTCGTCATGTTGTTTGTCCTGCGACTTTTTGAAGTTTCATGAATGTGCCTTTCGACGCAGCTCCCCCCCTCCCCCACCCCGCTCCCAAAAATAAGAAGTAAGAAAGAAAGAAAAGAGAGGCTTTTCGGGTGTCCTTGGAAGGCATAGAGACGCGTAAATTGAAAACGAAGAGACCTCGTCGGGTGCAAAACAAAAACACTAAACCACTGGCAAGTGTGTAAATAAACGCGAAAATGAAAGGGTTACGACAACGGTGACGTTGCATCCGCATTTGGCGTCAGCGGAATGGTTCGCTTTATTCTCGTGGCGGAACCACTCACGCCAAGAAAAAGCGGGACAGCGTTTGCGCAATAAATGATGCAACAACGCGAACGAACGCCCCATACGTGTCAAGAACGAACGTTTGCGAGAGCCTACTAGGCTCTGCATAGTGGGTGCCCGAAGAGTCGTGTTTGGCCGCAGTTGAGTGAAAGCATCAGCGATAGCGGCCGCGGAACGCGTATTCCCGCTAACGCCCACGTATACTATACACTGGTTCGTCTGGCAGTTTCGCAGCGTACCCTGCAGTACCGAAGCACTTTATTGTCGGCCACGGTTGGCTCGATGGTGCAGAAGTCGTGCGCAGCGAAGAATGAGTCACAGCCTTTTCAGAATAGAGCGTTCACCTTTCTCTCATTTGCATCTCTCTCTCTCTCCCTCTCTCTCTCTCCTAGTCCGCATCCTTATCCACAATTGTCTTCTGTGTTTCTTAAGTGCACGTGGGCTCTTCGCCACTAGAAAATTATCATTGTACCGTATACAGGTTTATTCTAACGATATCAGGGACAACTCTTGCGTCAGTAGATATATGCTGCCCTTATGGCTGCTAACCCGTGATGGACAAGACATTGCTTCGTCTCAACTTCATCTTTCTGGTAATAAAGTTGGGCGAGTTTTGAATTCCTCTGATACTGAACATACATATCCAAAGAGACAAGGAGAAAACTGGATGAGCGATCTCTCTGGCTTCAAACTTTACTGAAGTCCCTTTCCCATCGCAAGTTCTTTGTGTGGCGATATGTAGCCGCACTTAGCTTATAATTTACGTCAAGCGACTGTAATATTGCAAAACGAATAAAAACTACAGACGTAGCTATGACTGCTCAGTTCACAGTGCAATCTACTATTATCGATGATCAAGAAACATGAAAATCTAAGTGATTCTATTTGTTGTCGTTGTATTTTTAGTGAGCTTAAATATGTCACTGAGAAGTAATTCTACACTCCCGTGACGTCCACACATATATTCTACCTTTTTTGTTGGGTGAAGTAACAAAAGAGCTCACTTGTTCCCACAATTCAGTACACAATCATATTCGCCTGTATATATATTACGAAGTCGAACTCATCGCGTACCGTAAACAAAAAGCTGCTGGAAGAGCTTTTACTTGCATGCAAATCCGAGGACTTGAGCGTTTTTTGAATTCCACCCCATCGGAACGCGGTCGGCCTGAACCCGAAATCGAACCCCACATGACCTGCTGCTCAATGGCAGAACCTCGTAGCCACTGGGCCATCGTGGCGAGTCCTGGACAACACCGCACCAACATTGTGCATCGTGACAAGCCCGCTAGCTTGTCGCAGTGCCAGGAGCGCTGTCGGCCGTAGTCTTGAGCGCCTCCGGTGCCGAGTCATGCGAGATCTCGCGAAAGTGATCGCTCGATAACACCGACCCTGCTCGCATTCCAGAGAGTGTTTGTTTATAGCGAGGCAGACGCCACTGCAGGGTCATATGAAAGCATATTAAGCACACATATTACCGCGAACGCGATAGGCTATACTATAGAACCGGGCACATCTGGGTAGCCGTGTGTTATCCGGCCTCCAGAGATGTTTCTTTGCCGTTCGGCCGCCATCTAACCACACCACCTTAAGACAATGCCTGCACTGACCTATACGGCTCGAAAATTATTCGCAGGAACTAAAGCTCTCGAGAAAGCTTGGCACTCTGAGTATGTCGGCTGCATCGCAACATTACTTTTCGACCTGTTACACCTCCAGTGCCCACAAAGTTGTTGCGTGATAGCTATTGCAAAATACGCAGAAATCAATGGCGTGTTTTCGGAGACAGCTCCATTGTTTTCATTCGCGCAAAATGTATGTTCTAGGTAGATGATTTAGGCAATGGTTGATTCTATGTGTATGAAACTCGCGACAAACACTCACATCAAAGAAGCTACCGAAAAAGCTTCTGATCTATTATTACTCTTGTTGATGTGAAAATGTGACTTTTTTTTTTTAATTTCTGACTAGTGAGGTCACTTAAGGAACTCTCGCCGAGACGGGGACGTTTCGCTTTCCACTGTTTACATTGAACGGCGTTACATCCTCAACCCCTAACGCTAAATCGTACCAGATTCCTCAATGGGCTGGCGTTTCAGGCCTCGTGCGCTCCCCTGTATACTCAGAGAAGCCTTCGACAGCATGCCGTTGACGTGAACGTGTTCATTTGCAACGTTCTCGGCCGAATGCTATTGGCAGTCATCAGCAAACCTACCCCGAAATCCCGTTGTATGACCTGTCCCCGACAGGTGGCCGGGTCTTCTTTTCAACATAATCTTTCTATATTTGCGCAAACATTGAAGTGTGAACCGCCCGTGGCAATTAAAGAACATTGTATCAGCCTCGATGACCTCCGCAAAAGAAAAATGAGCGGCTAATGCTGTTCGAAGAACGACTTGAAGCGAAATAGATTTCGATGAACCGCTTTGGCGCAGTAGCTATACAGTGTTCCGTTGCTAAGTACGACGTGTCGGGTTCCATTCCCGGCCTCAAAAATTGAAACGCTCGTTATACCGCGCTTTGGTTGCGCGTTAAAAAACCCTAGGTGGTCAAAATTAATCGGTAGCCTTCCATTATGGCTTCTCTCGTAGCTCCTGCATTGTTTTCGGGTGTTAAATCCTGTCAGTCGATCAATCGATTAATCAATCAATCAATCAATCATTCAAATGCCGTTGGTGGACCAGAGTGAAATATATTCACTTAAAAGCGCTGAACTCACTGTTGCTCGTATGCATGGCATAACATTGTATAGTTCCGAATTGTTTATCTCGTAGTTAAGGCGGAAAGACAGGGAAGTTAGCCAGTTCTCAGGACGGCTGGCTACCTTGTGCTAACTACCGCACTGCCTTTATGAGAACAGTTACTCTAAGGCTATATTTCTCAATCTGGAATATCTTCCATTCATTCTTTTTGAATGAAGGCCGAAATGTAGCGCATGGCGTATGCTGAATCGGTGTCCTTTCATTTTGGGCGGGCTAATTCTTCGTATTATATGAGAGGGAGCTGGTTTATTTATTTATTTATTTATTTATTTATTTATTTATTTATTTATTTATTTATTTATTTATTTGAAATGGCAACTTTGGTGGCCGACTTCCTGCTTAGAAGGCGGCTCATGGCCTGACCTTCGCAAATCACACACAGGCCACAAAGCCGCCATCACCTGCCTGTACATGTCCCCGTCGGGCCTGCACCTGCTCAGCGGCTCTGAGGACACGGACGTCCTCGTCTGGGACCCGGTGACCGGTGAGCTTCGGAGGAGGCTAAGGTACTTGGCTACAAAAAGCTGCCTTTCTTGACGCGTAACTTGCTCGAGTAAGGCGATTCTTTCCGTGTTCTAATGGCAATAAGCTTGCTGATCAAGCGCGAGTTTACTGACGAAACACGAGACAGCGAGTAACTTTCACTCGTGAAAATGAAGCAACGGTTCCTGCACTCCTTTTTCTGGTGCAGTCACCACGTGGCCGGCGTGTTGTGCGTAACGTGCACGAACGCCGAGGACCTGGTGCTGAGTGGCTCCGAGATCGGCGTGGTGGTGCTGGCGCGGCTGGACACCGGCCAGCTGGTTCAGCGCCTGGAGAACCACCGCGGCGTCGTCAGCGCCGTGGCCGTCAACCGTGGTGACGACATATTCGCCACCGGTACGGTGTTTGGTCAACGTCTCCCTCCCTGCTTTGCTCGCGTCGCTGAATCGGTTTCTTTGAGCTAAAACGAACCCACTGCGAGCTGAATGCTCAAGTACTGAACACTTTGTAATTTTTGTGCTCTAAGCAGTGCTCTTTCTGGCATAAATCAGGTGTTTGCAGCGAATTGGCGACGGCTTTTAGACGAATCAGATGGTATCTTCATGGCAACCCTTTTTTCCCTTCTTCCTTTGAAATTGCAGGAAACCGCTTAATGTTTCATTGAAGAAAAATTGCTAAATTACTTATTTTGAACGGCTATGGAAATGGGTGCATTAGTAGAAAGAGCTACTTATACCTGATCTGTCCTTGTCTAGTTTGCTGTTGGCAAGAGACTTGCATTTGCGTCCTGTCCAAATAAAGAAATATCGAGTAAAGGGCGCATTTTTGTTGGTACTTTTGTTAGTACCAACTTTTGTTAGCTCCTTTTGTTCATTTTTGTTAGCGTTGGTATTTTTACTAGTACATTTTGTTGGTAAATAAGTTTCCACGATGCTTAAAATTGGAGAATTCTTGCAAAATTACATTTGTTGAGAGGCGCATATTTCAACGGAATGGAATCAGATGAGATTAAGTACTGTCTCTCATGTAGTACTCGATTAGGTATACCGAAAGCTATGCGGTGAAGAACGATTTGTCTGCACTCGGCAACCCAACTGTAGCACTACAAGAACAAAGAATTGTTTTACTTCTTAGCCCTTGTACTACACACCCGCTAAAGGTTACTGAAAAAGTCTGTCTTCGCTAGCTTTTGCCTTCTACGCTTTTGATGCGCTGTGTCTTTCCAAGAATTTCCTTTCGTGTACTTTAGCTCGCCAGCTATAAATTGTAAAAAGCTTTAAAAAGCTGCATAATATGTAAACGCGCACAACTTTCTCCGCGCTGTGCCTCTCGCAATTTCTATAAACGCCTGTTTGTAATGGTCTCTTCGTTTAACCATTGAAGTTGGAGAACTTTAAGAGCCACGCGCACCGCTTTCCTTCATCCACGAATCTCCTTTTTGAAGACAGCTCTCATTGGTTGTTGTTGACAGAAGGTATTTTTCAGCTACACATTTTGTCCCGAAAGCACGTATAATACGTTAAATGTGAATTTGCACTGCAAGTAATATCATTACTGTTTCTCTTTACCTTCTCTTCTTTTTTTCTTTGTTGTCGCAGTGTTGCTTTTGTTTATAGCTGTCAGAGGCAGACAAACAAATGGCTTGTAATCGTAAACACGCCTTCCCTGAATAACTTTTCCATTCTTTTTTTTTCCCACCTAGCCATGTTCAACGTGGGAGAACGCGAATAAAAATCATTCTGCAGGCAAAACATTGCAAATCCGCAATTCAAAGCGGCTGCTAGAGAAGTTGGTTGGTGCATACGCTGCGCGGCCAGACCCAGCGGCATACTCGACAGCAGCGCGGCGTCTCCTTCCGAAAACGAAAGATATATTGAGCATTCGATACAGCATGAGCATCGGCTGCTGGAACTCGAAGGGAAGTTAGTCCTTGTTTAGCGGCCCTACCGAGTACCTCGGCTGCGCTCATTTCTTTTTTTTTTTTTTCTTTTTTTGTACCTTCATACGTTTCACCCGCACGTGTCGTTATCATTCGCTTGTAAAGCGTCACCTCTGAAAGCAGTAGAATAAGGACAGTGGAATGTTTTCGAACGTCGGCTTTATATTGGCCGACCGCATGCTCTGTCCGCTACGATGGGGAGCATTGACGGTACGAGCAGCGTCATTATCTTTAGGCCCAGTTATCAACGGGACATTTCTGCCTAGCCCATATCACAAACATCAATCAATAAGGTATACGCACGTGCGTCAGTTTATTCATGCGAATTTAGCGTATTTAGTTTCGCACAATGGGCTTTTGCCCAACGCCAGCGACTTTCTCTGGTGTTTGACATTACCACTCCCTTATATAGGGAATGTTCATTTTTATTAGCTGCACCAAATTCTTTAAAGACTGCCGATGGGAGATAGCACAATTGTAACCCTTGATCTAAATTACTCGATGAGGCAGCCGTTGCTTCTACGAGAAGTCAAAATGTTCAATTGATTAATTAACGTAATTACTCTAATTAACATCTTAATTAATTACGTCACGCCACATATATAAAACTACAAGTTATAGCGGCTGAGTTCGCACGGCATATCCACTTGGAACGAATTCTCTGGACAGCACCAGTTCCGAGGTATTAATTATCATAGTGTCCGTCGAAATGCATTGGCGTTCCAGTTACTTTTGTACTTCAATCTGTAGAACAGCGGTTTCTTAAAAAATTAACTGCAATGCCAGTGCCTTTCGTCAGACACATTGAAAAATAATATCTCGAAACTGGCGCTGCCCAGAGAATTCGTTCCAAGTGGATATGCCGTGCGAACTCAGCCGCTATAATTTGTAGTTTTATATATGTGGCGTAAAGTAATTGGTTAAAAAATTAACTAGCGCAACTGTGTTCCTTAATCATTTGAGCATTTCGATTTCTCGCAGAAATAATGACCGCCTCTTCGAGTAATTTAGATCAAGGGTTAGAATTGTGTTATATGCCATAGGCAGCCTTTAAAAATTTTGGTGGAGCTAAAAAAAAAAACTGTATATGCTTTCGTGCTTATATTAGTCTATCCTCTTCCGAGATGCCTGGTATTCTTCCCAACCGGACACTTTTCTGCGAAAAACAAATCGTGGAACGCATAATCTTACAACAATGTCGGCGACGTATCTTAAAGCACACCACAGCCCGTTCCATTGTCAAGCGGGTTAAAATAGCGCTGTATGGGGCACCACGGCTTGTGACGCCTAGAACATTTGGCAATCATCAGGTGCGCTTTAAATTAAAATTAATTCAAACAATAAAGAACTAAGCTACAACCATACGAAGCCAACAGGAAGAGCATAGATAAAATTAACCGCTTGTTTTAATAAAAGGTGGAAATAATAAAGAAACGAGGGAAGGAAAGTGGCCAAGTTAAAGCACCACTCGCCGCCGTTGAGAACCGAACCCACATCTTTGGTGTTGCGCCTGCCGATGCTCTGCTTTATTTGGCTTCATTCTCTGTTGGCTTCATGTGCTTTGGAACATGAAGCAGTGATGCTAGCTTTCACCTGAGGTCGTGTATTACCTCGGCTACTGGCACGCTTTGTTTCAACGCGAAAAATAATCTACCTCGCTTTGACCTCGTTACTGGTGGAACAGATCGTTTTCTAAGAATACTTGCGAGCAAGGCAAAAAAAAAATGTCGACCTTACTGGAAGCGCACACCGTCTTCCCCCACCCGTGCTTTTTTTTTTTTTTTTCCGCTTTCCACAGCGTCTTCGGACTGCACGGTGTGCATCTGGTGCCTCGAGACTTTCACGCTGCTCAACACGCTGTCGGTGCCGGCGGCCGTCGAGCGGCTCAGCATCTCCGGCGACAGCACGTTCCTGCTGCTCGGCTGCGCCGACCAGTGCGTGCGCGTGCGCTCGCTCACCACGGGCTCGGACGTGCACTGCCTGCAAGGGTACGCGGGCCGCGTCAGCGCGCTCGCCTTCGCGCGCGACAACTGCCGCTGCGTGCTGGGCACGCGCGACGGCAAGGCGTTCGTCTTCGACGTCCACTCGGCGCGCCTGGTGCAGACGCTCGCCGCGCACCCGGACGCCGCCGTGGTCGCCATTCAGGTGCGCGATGGGTTCTCCTTATTTTCTGCCTCGGTCTGTGTTTAATGCTCGTGCCGTGCCGGCGAATGCACAACTGTCGCACGAAATTGAGGAGCTAGAAGAGATCAGATTAACAAAATGGCTAACAGCACACGTGAACTCGTCTTTGGTACGTAAGATCTTGCTGAGAATGAAAGAGTCTGGGATCGATGTTTTTGAGCTGAAGGAAGAAGTTGATTCCTTGAGTACAAGTCCTGAGCACTTGAACAGTGCTGTTGAAGAACTACGTGGCCAAAATGCTACGCTAATCGATGAAAACAAGAGACTGAAATCCCCGAACCACTCATTGGCTCGCAAGGTTGAGGAGCTTGGACTGTGCTTTTGCCTTAGCAATGTCGAGATCAAGGGCGTTCTCTTCTCCTGAGAATAGGACTGTGTTGCAATCATGGAAGCGCTAGAGGACATAATTGGCTGTCCCGTGTCGCCTAGTGATCTGGAAATCGTTCATCGCGTACCGACCAGATCAAATGACAAGAAAAACATCATAGCTCGATTCTTTTCTAGAGCTAAGAAAGCTGACTTTGTTAGCAAAGCTCGTAAAGCCAAACTCTGTCTTAGCGACATTTGATTCTCTGGCTCTTTCAGCGCTCACGCTTATGTAAATGAGCATCTGACCTCGTGTAACAAGGCTCTCTTCTCCAAAGCGCTAACTTTGAAGAAAGAAAGAAGCTTCATGCTCTTTTGGACTGACAACTGCCAAATCAAGGCTAGAAAGACTACTAACAGCTAACAGCAAGTTCTGCGCATTAGTGACGAATCTGACCTCAGCAAAATAGACTAGGATTCGGGGTTTAACTAACTGAGAATTAATTATGGCTCCACTACTGAAACTCGATCAAGTGAATTCCTTGAAATTGATTTATTCATTATAGATTACAGGTCATAAAAGAAGAATAATATACAGAAGGAGGTCCCATAGTCAATGACTGTGTCGCGACCTCCTGTTATATATACATATGCTGTTTCTAGAGAAACGAGGAGCACCACATTAAAATCATATATAAGGAAACATGAAAGAAAGTAATGGAGAATACAAAACTACATATACTTGTGCGGTTAGGAGTTACAATAAATCTGACGAAGGAAATTATACAATTGCAAGTAGCAAATGCAGTAAAACTAAATGAACTAAACGATATTGACAGTAACGGACAAAACATTTCACCCAAACATGCAGCAATACAATCAAAAAAAGAAAGCTTCAAAATACACATGACCATTAATAAAAAGAAAGGTTAGCAGATTTCATTCCATCATTCATTTTAATGTGAAAGGTCTTTGTGAAAACTTTGACGCAAGCGATAATTTCCTCGCATCGCTAACTAGTTCGTTTTAATTAATTGCCATAACTGAAACTTGGTTATCTGACGACGACAAACATTTGTATTGCTTTCCTAAATATAACTCGGAATACTGCAATAGATTAACGAGCAGTCACGGTGGTGCAGCCATGTATATTTCTTGCATCCGTATATTCGGAGACAACGAACGCAAACGACACATGGTGAAAGCGCTCGAGTCCCACAGGGGCAAAGTACATTCACGGGACATCAATCGCAGCCCAGCCGCAGCGTCTGTTTGCGAAAGCATAATCAAGACACGTTGACCACTTTCATGTGCAGATCGGCCGGCTTCGTCGGCGTGGTCATTTTCGCTGATGCTACAATGTCCTGGAAGCCAGTGAAAAATTATGTTGTGTCCCTTGTCGTAGATGCGATGATACATGTGTCGAATTTCTGAGGCCACTTGTTCATTGGGTCCGTGGCGCATTGGTCTCTGTATGCACTCAAGGGCTGCGTTGGAGTCACTAAAGACTGTCCATTGTTGTGGTAG
The DNA here is from genome assembly GCF_023375885.2 of Dermacentor andersoni. Classification (NCBI taxonomy): domain Eukaryota; kingdom Metazoa; phylum Arthropoda; class Arachnida; order Ixodida; family Ixodidae; genus Dermacentor; species Dermacentor andersoni. The sequence continues at coordinate 198,041,228 of NC_092814.1, forward strand.
TTTTTGATTAATGAAATCAAGTGCAGCACGGAGTGCCGCGAGTTCTGTACTCGTCGATGTGGTCACACATGAAGTTTTTAATTTGATTTCTTCAGATTTTGCCGGGATATTGACTGCAGCAGCAGAGCTGTTGAGTTCTACCGAACCATCTGTGTAGACACGTTGCCGGAAGCTGTGCACGTTGTAAATGTGTTCCAAAGTTGCTTGCTTCAAAGCTTGCGACGGTGCTCCAGCTTTGTTTTTGATACCCGGAATTGTCAATTGCACTTGGGGCCGGTGCAGACACCACAATGGGTCTGATAATCGTGTAGCAGGCCTGAATTGTGATGGCAAGTAGGACAATGTCTTACAATACTTTTGGCAAATGTTGAATGTGGTCTCTTTGCTGGCAAGCAAGCAAGAGGGTGTGAGGGAATCCGAGTCAAGTGATATCAAAGAAAAATTGCGCCTCTGTTTGGATTGAATTCGATAACTGCGTTCTTGCTCAAGGCAACAAGAATTTCATATTTGGCTGCATTTACCATTCTCCTTCATCGTCAGTCAAACGAATTATGTACCAATCTTGATCATATTTTGCATACTCTATCACCGGAAAATAAAAAATAACATTATAATGGGTGATATAAACATTAATTTACTCGATGAAACACCACCCACCTGTATTAACTATACCAGTCTGTTCTATAGCTACGGATATTATTGCTTAATTGACTTTCCTGCACACGAAGTCTCTAATGTGAAAGGCACGCTTATTGATCATGATCTTCCTAACTTGCTTTATTCTTAATAGACGAAAGTTTTGTACATCGACATCAGTCATCATTAAACTTGCTCATACGTTTCAAATCTAATATACCACCTTGCCCATCTTCACATACTAAACATGTTCGGGACAAGGACGGCTTCATAACTGCTGTTGCTAATAAAAATTGGTCTGAAATTAACCACTAAACGACCCACAGAAAGCCTTTCCCACTTTTTTTCTTCACTATTTATATCATACTTACGAAAGGTCACCTCCAAAAAGAAATGTAAGAAACCCGTGGCATTTTCTCACAAACCGTGGATCTCACAGAAGTTATTAGCAGCATTGCGCAAACGGGATAACCTATATAGGAAAACTAAAAAGTAACCACTTAAGATGAACTTACGTGCCCGATATGAAATATTCCGTAGCACTGTTAACTCTAAACTAAAATCAGTTAAACGATTGTATTGCGTGCAAGGAATTCTACAGGCGGCTAACAACACTAAAATATATGGGAGATTGGGAACTCCTTTTCGAACAGGAAAACAAGACAAGACCATGTATCTAGAATTTTATATTATGGAGTAGAGCACAACTCCCGTCCTGATATAGCTTAGACTTTCAATAGTTTCTTTTTTCTTTCTTTCATAACAGTTTACCTTCTACACAGATCATCAAGATGAGCCGTCTAACTCATTCTCTTTATTTCGTACAACACCTGAGGAAATAACTATTGTTATAAATAACCTACAAGTGACAAGCGCTGGAATTAATGAGGTCCACATTGCTAATATTAAGTTAAGTGCTCACCTAGTTTCAGATCTACATTCATTTATTGTTAATTTATTATTCAAGACTGGTATTTTTCCTTGTAAGCATAAGCGTGGCAAAGTCATCCCAGTTCTAAAAAAGGCGTCGGCTCACCCGCTACTATTCGCAAGTTGCAATATGTGACGTACAGTGATTAATTAAGGAGTTAATTAGTGAGTTTGTGCAAACTAGCTGAATATGTGATTCGATTTCTCGAGCTAGTAATGTCCGCCTCTTCGAATAATTTAGCTCAAGAACAGGAATTATGTTATCTGCAATGGGCGACATTTAAATATTCCGTAAAGCTTAAAGAGGATCACCCTGTATAGCGTAACTATTGCAGCGCCAGATTTCTAATTTTCTACGAAATAAGCCTGGGACTGCGCACAAGTGTTCGCGCTGCTATCGAGACCTCTGAAGTTTGCGCTAACTACGACGACTACTGCGTCCATGTTCTTTCTATTTCGTTCTGTAGAAGCGGCCGCAAAACGCGCTTCACATCGATTGTTCTGTAACATGACGCCAAGGACCAAGAGGTAAGGAGGATACAAACACAGCACTGTCATTATTTTTGCGCTATTCGTCTCACAAAAGTCGGACAAGACTCTGATTTAGAAAGAACGCGGTGTACGTAAATACGTCTTTTTTTTTTTTTTTTTTTAGAGCGCATCTATTCGGTGCCCGTTCCTGCGGCGAACGTCGGCGTAGCCGAGCGAACGATCACAGCGAAAGATGAAGGAGCGAATGCGGAGCGCAATGGGGGGAGGGAAAGACGCGAGGAGGAAAGCGGAGGAGGAGGGTATGGCGAGAGAGTGAGAAGAAAGGCGTAGCGCCGCAATGAACATGGCTCCTTTTAGCCGCGACGGTAAGGAATCATTCCATCAGCGGAGTTATCTCGATTCGTGTTCTGAGTGGTTGTCTGTCCCTTTAACACCAGCCCGCAATGCTGTAACGTGACGCCTGGTGCCGCAGATATCCCCAACGGTTCGTTACCGTAAATTTACTCAGATTCACGCCGACCTTAAGTGTGACGAAAAATGTTCATAACTTCTAAATTCATGCGGATATTATCATTTCTTAAAAGTAAATGTTGCCGCCCTTCAAAATGTGACATTGTGCGCCTGTATATGCAAACACATGTGCTACATTGAGTGTATCATTTTTAAGCCCAAAGGACTGGAAAAACAACGCGAGAAAGAAAAGTATGCGATAATGCGGAAGGTGTATGTTGTTCTTACTCTTACATAACGCAAATACCCACCGTCATAAATAATTCACAGCTTATTGTGTTTTGACAGGCAGCGAATAGGTGCAGTGGTTTATGAACTGAGCACTAATTTTAACCCCAGCTCTCTTTAAAGATATTTTGATGGTGTCAGTGTGATGACATTTCCAATTTGTCTACATTTGTTGATTTATTTATTTATTTATTTATTTATTTATTTATTTATTTATTTATTTATTTATTTGCGACTTGCTGCGGGTACTATGAGTTCGCTCAAACAAGGAGGGCAGCAATTACAGCAATAGAATGCAAAATATCACGAAAAGTGATGCATCAGTGCAGAAGTAGGAATGTTCCGCAAATATCGACAACAGAGTAAATACGAAGTGGGATTCGATAAGACCGATAGATTCACTGCTGCATAGCAATGCTAACGATAGATTGTTGTACTCATTTATTTTTAGAGGGTTGGAAAAATACTTCAAAGTGTTAGTTCTTTGATTATGTCGACGCCATGATTTTCTACCCAGAAGTGGCTCAAGATACTGTTCGCGACTCGTAAACAATGTCATTAATGCGATGGCCTAAAAACCGGTACATATGTCGACTCATAGGTAACATAGGTTAAACAGGCGGAGCTCTTTATAGCATCTAGCCCGTTATATTCGACGGGTTTGACTGACCTGACTTTTTTATTTAACTATTGAGTATCTGCCACTAGGGACATGGCCATTCTTTACCAATCATACATAATAAATATGTGCCACTGCGACACAAGAAGTATAGAATCATTAGCTAGTTGTAGTTAGCTGTACGTCGCACTTCCCTCTGCATACACATATCATCATCATTCTTTCTTCAGCAAGTATTATAGATCATTTTTATCCTCGTGACATGACTGCGTAGATGTCTCACATTGTGCGTCCACCAGATATGAAGGCTGTATTTCGGTCTAGTTCGTGAACGGTGCAGTGCATAAAAATAAACTCTGCATGATATTAAAGCTGAGACCTGCGCGAAATCCATCAACGTTGGGTGAGATTCCAGATTGCATATAACGCTACATATAATTATAACCACGGTTGTACGCATCGCCATTAGCCACATCGCATTCAATTACCAATTTCACTAAAGCTTCCCTTCACATAGATTCCAACAAGTGCATTTCGATCTGCATGTATTTTTCTGCGTATCTTTCGTGGCATCGCGTCTTTTTACTCCAGCTGTACCTGCCAGAATTGATGGAGTGGTCTCTCAAGCATGCTGCCTGCTAGCAAAGCCCCGGACTAGATGGGCCCCTATACGTACAGCCTTTTTCAAGAATTTCGTGTCTTTGTTCTGCTTTCCAGGCTCAAAGTAGGGACACATTTTTAATCACGGCGGCTGGCAACAAGATCGTGGTGTGGAACTTCTACCTCAAGAAGAGCGAGATGTGCCACCCGCAGCCCAAATCCAAGAAGGTGGACCTGCACAAGGACCCCGTGTCTTGCGTAGCTCTCTCCAGGGACGGCAGCGTAGCCGTCACCGGTGAGCTACACGCCTCCTTCTCCGCTGCTTGCGGCTCGCACCCGCCGCGGTATGGCTTACCGGCGTTGTGCTGCTGAGGTCGGGGGTTCGACCGCGGCCGCGGTGGATGGCGTCGAAATGCAGAAACGCTCGTGGGGGTACTTAATTAGGTTTAGGTGCATGTTGAAGAACGCCGTGCGGGTGGTCAAGATTATTTCACTGTGCCGGCCTCCCCACTACTGGGTGTTTCGGCTAACTTGGGCCACATATTAAAAAAAAGAAACATAGGCGCTACGCGCGTCGAATTGCCACAGTATTGTTCTGAGCCGCATGGAATACGTCATGATATTTTTTTTGTTCAATCCGCCAAGCTAGGTAATTAGCAATGTTTGCTTAATAACATTTTAAATCTTAACTCTAGCGAAATGTGTGCAACAAAAGTCGTAGCGCTAGTTCTGAAAAATCGGATTATTTCATCTATATGCTAACTGCCCTGTTTAATTTTTTTTGCACCCTTTCTTTAAAACGCTCGAATGAAAAAAAAAAAAAAATACCACGTGACTGCCGGCGAACGCGCGGCGATTTAGTGCCATCAAATGTAAGTTGAACGAATTAGAAAAGGCTGCTCCGCGCACAAAGATCGATTCAACAGGCTGTCGTTGACTGCGATGGACGTTCAGTGAAAAAAGGAGCGTACCTTTTTAAGCCGTAAATTCTTCAACAAAAACGCGGCCGCCACGTGGGAATGCGATATGGGACCGGAGTCAGCATTTGGCGCAGTGCAGGGACTTTTTTTCTTTTCTTTTCGGACCAATGAAGAAACACGATGAAGGGGGCGAGGCTGACGGTGTTATGAAAGACGGAGATAAACGCCATTCTGCCTCCGATCCGTCGCAGTCGCCGACAGCCTGTTCAATCGATCTCTGTGCGCGGAGCAGCCTTTGCTAATTCATTCAACTTACATTTGATGGCACTGAACGCACGGCGCGTTAGCCGGCAGTCACGTGGTATTTTTGTCAGTTTCGCACACCTTAAGGAAAGGCTGGAAACAATTTAAACAGGGCAGTTATGTTAGCATAGGTAAAATAATCCGATTTTTCAGAACTAGCGCTACGACTTTTGTATTGAACATCTTTCGCTAGAGTTAACATTTAAAAACTTAATTAAGCACACTTTGCTAATTACCTAGCTTGGCGGATTGAAAAAACATATACCATGACGTGTTCCATACGGCTCAGAAGAATACTGCGGCAATTCGATGGGCGTAGCGCCTATGTTTCTTTTTTTAATATGTTGCCCAAGTTAGCTGAAACACCCTGTATATGGCGCGCCTCATAATGAGATCGTGGTTCTGGCACGTGAAACCCCAGAAAGCTTTCTTGCCGCTGGTCATTCTCCTCGCAGCATTCAAACTGAGAGAAGCATTCGCGAAATCAGTCGTGTCACTATACGCCTCGTGCACCGCCTATAGAGGCGCCACTGAAAGCCACCTAGCGGACGCTTCCAACAGTACACGCGGGAGCAGTAGCAGACGACAACCCTTTGCAGCAAGGATGGCTGAAGTTCGCGGCTGCGATTTCTCCTTTGTTCGGGTGCCAGGCTGCTTCTTCTGCGGTGACAGCTGTAGGGAAGATGCTGACCTCTGTGCGAGCGGGTATGAACACGATGTTACCGATGTTTGGGACAACATGGTCCACATACGTGCAAGGTGTGTCCCGCAGACAAACGCCATGAACCCCATTTACATAACGTGGAGCTCATGTTCACTAGCCAATAAATTTTGTTGAGTCATGCGATCTCTCGATGTTTTTTTTTATTCTACCCTTGCCGCAATGCTGCTTCTGCACCTGAATAATAAGCACCCGTCGTTAGTGCAGACTTATATCAAACAAATCCGCACGGTGCAATCTCTGCATATGCCGTTGTGATTTTTCTGCCGATGGATACATGTGACATCGCCGAATAAGTGCAGTGGAAGTCGCCTCAAGAAGAGTAATTGCCAATTTATTGATGGAAACGCGTACACTAGCCAACGAAGTCACCAAACACACGGGTTAATAAAAGCGCGTGTTAGTGCTGTACCGCCGATGCAATTCTGCTGCATACGCCGATGAACTACCGTTCCCGCTGCAGTTTGTGCAATTTAGATTCCCCAAGGGAGCTGCTTGGAAACGTACAAAGGTAAAGACTGACCAACTTTTCAGTACTTTTTTATATTACTAGAGAGAGGTGCCACATGATATATTTAAAGGCAGAGCAGCGCCAGTCAAAGTAGATGGGCGCTGGCGGCAAGGCCCGGTTTAGTCGTCTGCAGCGTAAGTATAAGAAAGAATTCAGTTGAGTACAAAACTCACATGCAAGAAGGGACTACGTTGTGAAACAAACAAATCACTCGGCGTGTTAAGTTTGCTCAGGCAGTATCGAGGTATGATGACTTCCAAACGGGACACGAACTTTTCAGCGAGAAATGGAACAAAAATACCATATGCAGCAGCTATTAGCAATTCTCGCCCTGAACTACCTATTTTCTAACCACATTTCCAAAAACGCAAACAATATCTAAGATGCCCTCGGGCGAAAAGAATAAAGCTGTTAAAGAAGCACTTCCTTGGTATCATTCCGATAAGACACAGCGTGATTTATACCCTTTACAAACAAGGCAGGGTGAAAACTTCGCAGCTCAAAAGAATCGACAAGAGTTATGCATGGAGCAACCAGCAACAGTTAAACATGTGCAAAGCCACGCATAAAATAGATGTAAAAACATGAAGTGCGCGACAGCTGGTGCGAGGATTTACCGCGCCACATGAAACCAACAATTTCAGTTCTTGCAAACTTCAGTAGCTTTAACATACAACGCAATGCGCTCGTGCAGTCGTGCTGCCTAGCTAGCGCAACGCGGTAAAGAAGCGGAAAACAGCATTCCGAACTTTAGAGAAATGCCTTTAAACCTCATGCTGCACTGCAGACGAACTTCGTTGCTCACGCGTCTAACTATGATCGAGTGGAAAAAAACACCGACGAGACAAAGGAAAAGATGAGAACAAGAAATTTCCCTTCGAAGCGACGATCCATTTTTGCTACCGTTGCTCCCGCTGATGAGGCTTTGCCGGGAATGGTTAGAACCGTATCGCCGGCACGTTTTCACCGGCATTTGAGCCCCCCACCCTGCAACAATTCTTCTCCGACATTCCCTGAAGCTTTGGCCACCCAACACGTGCGAATGGTGTTGCCTATCTTGCTCTGAAAACGTGAATAAGACAGAGAAGCACGATCAACGACACAACAAACTACGGCGCGCGCCAGGCTCCTCTCCCGCGTGTTCTGCGCAAGGCCGCCACCAGTGGCGCGTCCGTCGGCGTGCACGGCGCGTATACCAGTTGTCCCAACTATATGTCGCCAAGAATTATAAAAAATAAAGAAAAGTAACGGAGGGCTTTACGCGAACGGCAATCACTGTACCTTGATCGTGGTTTTTCTTACTAGTCGGGAGTTGCCTTTCTTTGTCTTTCACTCTGCGCGAATAATTATTTAATTGCGTTTAATAAAGGTAACTTTTACTTGACTTACGTAACCGATAATGCGTCAATGCAAAAGTTGTAGAGGAAGCCGAAAAATGACTGATAATTAACAGCGTTTAAAGCAACCTAAAGGTCTTGCCTCGCCCTTTCTTTTCTTCTCTTCTTCTTTCTTTCATTTTCTGACAAAAAAAAAGCTTGCGAAATGTTAAAATTACCGCGTGACAATGTGTCCGCGTGCCCGTAACTGCAGTGCTCTCAATTGTAATTCTCGTCCAAGCGGGCATAGCTTATCGCACTGGGAACGATCGAGCGACCGCGCTCTTTCTATACGACGCGTCAACAGCTTTCGGCGCACACCTTCTGTACCTTTTATACCATGGCAAACCCGCCGTGCTTGCTCAGTGGCTATGGTGTTCGACTGCTGAGCACGAGGTCGCGATATCCAATCCCGGCCACGGCGGCCGCATTTTGATGGGGCCGAAATGCGAAAACACCCGTGTACTTAGATTTAGGTGCACGTTAAAGAACCCCAGGCGGTCCAAATTTTCGGAGTCGCCCACTACGGCGTGCCCCATAATCAGATCGTGGTTTTGGCGCGTAAAACCCCAGAATTTATTTATTTTTTTCTATACCATGGCAAAGCCTCGGCTTTCAATGTGCGTATACAAGATGCACAGCGCATAATACATGACAAGGGTAATGCATTAAAGCGCTACACTATCTGGCACGCGAGCGCGTTGTCGCGTGGCGTTCGTTTTTTTTTTTTTCAGGGGCTTTCTTTTTTTCGCCAGAAAAAAAAAAGGATCACAGAAGGCTTAGGTTGCTTTAAACACGGTTATCGGTCATTTGCCGACACCTTCCACAACTTTTGCATTGGCGGCTTATCGGACAGTCGTAGACAGACAGACAACCGTAGAGGTAACTCGAAAAAAAAAAAAGAGAAGCCAAGTCCCAGTTCGGTCAAAAGCGTAACCGGCTGGAACACTGCTTCCACTTAATTTTTCCGTGCTATTTGCCCTTCATGATTTTGTCGGACATGACTCACAGGCAGCCGCGTCGCCGTGATTCCTATAGAAACGGCCGTTTGGCACGCGGGGTGATGAAGAACGAAGAGTACAATATGAAATGGATTCAAAAACGAAAAATATATCTATTTAATTTTTTTTTCATTATTTCCTTATCGTCCGCTGTGCCGAGCGGCGGATGCCGACGATTACGGCGGCGCGGCTTCGTCTGGACCGATAATGAATGGCAAAAATAATGGGGAAATATGACAAAAATAGAGGTCGTTGGAAAATACGGCCGCAGGATACTGTTTCACGGTTAGTGGCCACGGGGCTCTGCCTCCCAACCGTTCGCTGCAGGAAACCACGCAACTGAATGGCGGCTGAGAAAAAACAATTAAATGAGGATTTCAAAGGTGATTTTCAGACATTTTCCTGAGACACTACCTTCAATGCTTTTGAATATTAACTCCGAAGCGATTACGCAAAACAATCATCCCAAGTTTAAAGTCAGATGCATAGAACTATCTGGAAGTGATTTAACGAGCCAGCACGCGCAAAGTTTCCAGAATGCCGGGATGGTAGCGGTAACGGTAAACGGTTTGGTTTTGCTACACAACCCATATATGAATCTCGCTATTAAAACGAAGCAGTTCAATCGCGCACAAGTGTTTATGTGCCACACCCTCCACTGACGGAAAATGTTAATTTTTGTAGACGTCCAGCGGCTTTCAGGCCCACGTTTATATTGCAGAATTGAGTTTATGAAGAGAACTTCAATAATGTATGTGTTTGGCTGTGTTCGTTTGATGATGTCGGTGCTGTAGCCAGACATATATAACCATGTTTATCATTTTAAAATATTTGTCTAATTACTTATCTTGAAAAAAAAAATGTGAGATACGTCACATTTTCGAGGAGGAAATATTGGGAAACAAGAAAACTACCTTACGGTTATTTTTCGTGCCTACATGAGTACATCCCTGCCGTGGCAATTCGGCTGCCCGTATTTTTCCGCTGTGCTCAGAGTTCACAATTAGGCAACGAACGCGCCGCAGGGTCACGCAACGGCCAGCTCAAGGTGTGGCAGATGAGCACCGGCGAGGCGCACACCAACCTGGACGGCCACACGGCCGCCATCACCTGCCTGGCGTTCGCGCCCAACGGCCTGTTTGTCGTCTCCGGCTCCGAGGACAACACGCTCCGTGTCTGGGGGCTCACCCTCGGTCTGGTCGTCTCCACGTTCAAGGTGTGCCCGCTCTTTCACCATACGCGCTGTCGTTTTCTGTATTTTTTTTTTCGTTGCATACCTCGTTGCACGGTTTTACCCTCAAGCTTATTTGTCATCCTCGAATTTTCGGCCTCATAGGCCAGTTCTAGCGGAATGCACTGATTATATTATTTGTTCAATTAGACTAGTAAGCTTGCTTTCAAAACATGGGCGTGCCTTTCATATACGCTACAACATATTTTCGTCGGTAGTTCTCCGTCTCGTCCCCCGGGTCTCCTGTGATTAAGTGGCCCTGGGATGACCATGGCCTAAATAAGTACACTCCTCAACTGCTTTGAAAGGTAGAGTACTACGCTATAGCCGGAAGAAAACTTGGACATTGTCCATTTCTTTTAAACGCTCTCTATCAGGTCTCAAAGGGAGAAAGGCGAAAAAGGTATACGCAGGGATTGGAGGTTTTGGTATTAGCCCTACCGATAAATGCCGAAAAAAGGCCTGCTGAATTCAACTTTAGGAATTCAGTTTTACCGAAAAAATGGTGAACTTCCGAGTTCGTGCTGGCTAGTCAAACTTAGCCCGCATCACCCGCGACAGCATTCTTGATGAAGAGCTCCGTGTAGGTTAATTTCGTGCTACCCACTGACTATGTCATCCATGTTATTGCAATAGTGTAGGGATAACTCAGACGAACATTTCGGGCAATTTGTAGACATGCAGCCGAAACTGTTGTGAACCGTCTGTCCTATTTGTCATTTTTTATTGAAAACCTTAACGATGTGCTCAGTTATCAGAGGAGCATTCCGTGCAATCCAAGACGCTAAAGGCGAAACTAAGCTAGAAGCTCTCCACTCAGCATTATCCACCAAAAGAGCTATTCATCTTCATCATCTTCTCGAAAAGCTTAAGATTCTAAATGTTCGTGCGAGCGCTAATTATGGTGATGAAAGAAATGTGATAGGAGGGAACACTAGCGTGCTCGGTTCATCGGATTCCTATCGTTGGAATAAAGAAGCCATAGAGCCTATGGCGCTGAAGCCAACGTATTCCTAGATATCGCAGACGAGGTCATCCGCAGCGATCGCCTAGAAGAATGTGCCTGCAGTAGAACACGAAAGTGAGCTAGTTGGATCTAGCTGGAAGAATCTCGCTCTGCATTCAGAAAACGTCTCGTTGAGAAACTGCAGTGCGGCGCGGAGCGCAACAAGAGCGCCGACGTGCACTTCAGTGACGATCGTTGTGGTTCGTGGCCCGCGTTCTAAGCACGAATCTTAAAGGCGAGCATGTCAAAGGACTTCATTGTTTGCTGTCCTCTGTTCTCTGCGGTGGCAAGCGAGGAAGCGGACGTCATACAAAAAAAGGGGGGAATTCGCAAAGTATACACTCAACACGCTGCAGGACAAAGTCGATCCCATCCTTTTCTGGAAAGCGCACCATCCCGAGTGGTTTGCTTCCCGCGGGTGCATCAATTCAAGCGCATTCAATTGCTTAACTAGCTTCGACGTGGAGCGCGGCGTTTCCCAAATGCGGTTAATAAACGCAGAACGCGCTTTTAGCTCTCTGAAGCAAACATCTGCATGCATGTGCACGTATCTTAAGTAAGGCGATGCGGATATTCGAAATTTTAAATACAAATCGAATAATCTTGGCTGTTCGTGTTCGATTCGACAGTTCACTATTCCAAGTTGTCGAATAGCCCTTTGGATTTGAGCTTATAAAGGATAAAAACACTTATTGGAGTCTACAAGCAGAGATTCACGTGCAAGTGGCGACTGTTTCGAATGACTCTGCTGCAGTGGAGCCGCGGTTCCTGCGGAGAGGCACCAGTTTCCGAGGAAACGTACGGAGTAGCTAACTTCTGCTGAATACTTTCCAGGTCAATCAATAGAGACATACGTCGTCGCTAGGCCACATACGAGTTGGCTTTCTCGATTTAGGTAACGCAAATTATTATTTTCACAATCCCACAACGTTCGCATCCCCTTCAAACGATGCCCGGTGCTCTATGTAGCTCTGTTATATCATTATAAGCGCCGTTCTTTCATTTCATTACTGTCATTGTCACCGCGCGCCAGACTTGATTTGCTGAATTGACCAGAAGTCCAATTTTTAATGGCATTACATGTATCAAATAACATAAATAAGCTTTCATATTCATCCTACGCACTAAACAGACCCCACGCGAACTTACATGTCTCACTTCGTTTAGAAGCTAAATATTCATTATTCGATCCGAAGGTCGTCCTCATATATTCGTGTTAGATTCGATTCGGCAATTTCGCTCTGCGGACACCTCTATATTTAACAAATTATTTCAACTATATAATTAACTTGCCTCACTGCCTTTATGACAATAACGCTTGCTGGGGTCACTCTTTGCTTCCCATTGTAAATAAGGGGAAGCAAACATTTCAAATCAAGGAAAAGCAGAAATCGCCAGAAATGTGGCACAAAAAAAGATATAGGCACCGATAAATTGCCGAATTTTCCGAGAAAAATAGAATGCCGATAAATTCCTGCCAAATTGCAAAAAACATAGATGCCAAGAAATACAATCGCCAGGTATACGAATTGTATACTCGCTCTTGGTTTCTGTGCTATTGGCTACGACTTGCCGTTACCTTAAGCGAGCTTCTTTTAAGGCAGTAGTACGGGGAAGTTCCGTAGTGTCGCCAACGTCTTTAAAAAAATGTATAGCGCCAACAGCCCGTGCAGGTTTTGCGCGCCTGACCTTCCCGGGCTGTCGGAGGCGGCAGTGCCCATTGTTCAAAGCTGCTTAGATTGTGTGGGCCTTCGACCACGAACCAAGAGCGCGCCTCTGTGTGGACTGTAGAGAATACAGCCCGAAGTAGGTCGTGCTCCAAGCTTGCAAAACAGCCTCAGTTGACTATAACTGCGCGAGACGCCTAAGCAGTCATGCAGAACGCTAGCGTGAAGGCCGACCTACCCTTGTGCATGTACCATGAACCACGTGACTGGCTCGCATTCTACAACAATGGTAAACAAGGCGGTACTCAATCCGAAGAAAATTGCGCAAGGACGCCGTGTATTCTAGGGCGAAGAACTTACTTCGCTCAGTACTTTCCGACAACAGAGAGAAGTGTTTCCCCCCCAAGAAAGCTCATTTGCAGCATCTTAAGAGCGGTTTCGCAGCAACGCACTCAGCATGCGATGCTTTAAAACCGCCATTTGCAATTGTCAGTGAAAGGGCTCATTTATTTGTAGGAATGTTAGAAAATTTCATGCAAATTTTCAGTCCTGCAGCCCATGCACACTTGGTACAGTCTACAGTTCTAAAAGTAATAATGAATGAAAGTTTTGCAGCTAACTTCGTCGAGAGCTCGTTTACGGTACTCGAACATTTGTAGTTGCCATACAGATACACTAAACAATAATCTGTGACTCCTGCGCAGGTGCAGTTTCCTTTTCGTGCTTCTTTCTTTCTTTCTTTCTTTCTTTCTTTCTTTCTTTCTTTCTTTCTTTCTTTCTAACTATACTCCATCGGTCACAGAAGCAGCGCGCACTTGCGCGTGGTTACACGTCCACTAAACTTACGCGTGGCGTCTGCAGGAGCACCAGAGCAAGATCGTGAGCGTCTTCGTGACATCGGACAGCCGGCGCGTGCTGTCAGTGGACGCGCAGGGGATGCACCGGCTCTGGACGGCCGACAGCGCCACGCAGCTCGTCGCCTGCGCCAAGACGGCCAAGCAGGTGACTCTGCACGCCAACGTCGTCTTCACCGTCGGCGGGAAGAGCGACAACAGGTACGCTACTCGCGGCATTTTTCTTTTCTTTTTTTTTTTTTTGTATGGAAGCGGTTCAGCTAAGCCTCTCACTGCCAACGGCCCTGCCTGGCTTAAACTGCGAGTTCACCTAAACGCATACCAGGTTCACGTGTATATGGTACATATATGGTGACTGTTAGAATCGCACCGCTGGCACGAGTTGATAGGGTCTCGGTGCTGACGCCCGTTATTGCAAGTGGGTCGCAAGCCCCAAGGGTAGCGTTGGCCTGGCGGCCTGGGGCACTGGAAGCATCCGAAGGTCCCGGCAAAGCAAGAGAAGACTGGTAACAGAACAACTTGTTTATTCTAACATAGCAAAAGAGCGGCCGGTCAGGTCGACCGGAGTGGAGAGACGGGAGAGCACGTAACTCAACAGTACAAATCGGAGCCTCTCTCCTGGCGTCCGGGGGCAGCTGCTCTTATACTCTCGGCGTCGCGGTCCAAAAGGGAAGGTCACGGGATGAAGGTCACGGGATGAAGGTCACGGGACGGCGGAGCATGAGCCCACGACGGCGCGCACGGTCGAGCCGAGAGACCTGCTGAACCGAGTGCAGTGACGCATCGCCAACCCGCCCACACGACGGCGCGAACGGTTGAGCCGAGAGACCTCCAGGCTCCTCATTCGGGGAACTCCGCTCCCCGGCTGCCGCGCTTTGACAAGCGAGGGCACACACACACACACGCACACACGAAGACACGTGGCACTGAAACACGCCTGGACACGCTTGGCGGGGAAGCGTTGCGGCGGCGTCGCACGGGCCAAAATGTCCGCCGCTTTGAACGAAGCCCCGGCGTCCGTTGCATCCGCGCCGGCATTACCGCGCGTTGTAGGCGAAACGTAACAGACCGCCCCGCCGGGGGAAGGAGATCCCGATGGTCAGGGGACTGCATCCGCTGTCCGGAGGGATGTCGCTCGATGATGCTCATAACCGTAGTCGGGCGTCCTTTGGCGTTTCTTGAGCGCAGCGCACAGAGAAGGCCTCGTTCTCACGTTCAGGTGCACACAGGACACTGCAAAGTGACTTCGGGAGAGTTGACATTTTTGTTCTCGTTTCCGGCAAGCGTTAGAACTACGCCGAAAGTCAACCGCTCAGTCAGCAAGCACGGCACAACCCTCACTAAGCCCTGCCAGGCTCTTTCCCCTTTTATACTGCTGCCTAGTTCCTTACAGTAGTTTAGCAGCACTCAGAAGCGTCCACAAATCGGAGAAATTGCACTAAAAAGCACATCATCACTTTGAAACACTACACAAAAGCAATAGGTTAAAAATCCTGCCTCAGGAAGAAAAACATCAGTAACAAGCAATTTTGAGGCTGATTCCCACGTTAGGGGCTTCGACTTAAGCCATCGGCGTTACCGTTGAGACTCCCCTTTTTGTAACGCACCTCAAAAGAATATTGTTGCAAAGCGAGGCTCCAGCGCAGGAGGCGGCCATTTTTGGGAGAGATGGTCTGCAGCCATTGGAGAGGGCAGTGATCCGTCTCAATGATAAACCTCGAGCCAGCTAGGTAACATGACAATTTCTGAACGGCCCACACGATACACGCACACTCTTTCTCGGTGGCGCTATACGCCTGCTCACGACTCGTCAGCTTACGACTAGCATACAGGACGGGGTGTTCTACTTCTCCATTTTCCCGTTGGCACAGTACAACGCCCATGCCTCGCTCACTAGCATCACACTGAACAACGAACCCTTTTGTGTAGTCGGGCGATCGTAGCACAGGCTGGCTTGTTAGGGCGCTCTCTAGGGCGCTAAAAGCTCTTTCCTTCGTCTCATCCCAGACGACTGTTTGCGGCTCTGTCTTTCTTAGAGCATCCGTTAGGGGAGCCGCGATATCAGAGTACCTGGGGATGTACCTCTGATAGTAGCCGGCGACACCTAAGAACGACCGAATATCGGTCTTCGTGCGCGGTTGCGGGAAGTCTCGCACAGCGGCCACCTTTATTTCAGAGGGGCGGCGACGACCCCGACCAATCACGTGTCCGAGGTAGACAACCTCGGCTTGTGCTAACTGGCACTTGGGAGCCTTGACTGTCAAGCCCGCATCGCGCAGGCGGGTTAGCACTGCCCGCAAGTGCGCCATATGCTCAGGCCAGGACGCGGAGAATATCGCTACGTCGTCTAGATACGGTAAAGCGAATTCTTGCTGTCCCCGCAACACTTTATCCATGAGGCTTGAAAAGCAGTATGGCGCGTTCTTCAAACCAAAACTCAAAACTTTAGGACGGAATGTCCCCATTGGTGAAATGAACGCCGCATACCTACTAGCCTCTTCTGTAAGTGGAACCTGCCAATAACCCCTGACGAGATCTAGGGTGGAAATAAACTGAGCGCTACTCACTCTCTCAAGGCGCTCCTCGATGTTAGGGATCGGATAAATTTGATCCTTAGTGATGGAATTAAGCCTGCGGTAGTCGACGCAAGGACGAGGTTCCTTGCCCGGTACCTCAACTAAAATCAAAGGGGAGGTATAATCACTCTCACCCGCTTCAATAACACCGAGCTGTAGCATTTTCTTTACCTCAGCCTCCATAATATCGCTCTGGCGGGGTGACACCCGGTACGCCTTGGATCGTACTGGCTCTGGGGAGGTAAGTTCTATGTCATGAGTAAGGACAGAAGTCCTACCAGGCCTCTCAGAGAACAGACCTTGAAACTCTTGTAAGAGCTGGTGTAGTTCTGTTTTCTGCTCAGGCGACAGCGATGCTTTACTTATTAAGTCACTAATGACTTGATCGGTGTCTTTCCTGTTTGTCACTGAGCCTAGTCCCGGAAGCTCGACCGGAAGCTCTTCTAACTTTCCCGCATCGGGAATTTCCTCTCCAGTATCTGGTGCCTTTAACGCTACAGGCTCAATTTTATCCCGTTCGGGCGTGCTCTGAATACCAGCTTGCTGCGCCTCTGACCCTTTTTCATCGTTCAACAACGTCGGCCCCGCAACTACCGCCTTTGCAGCGAGCTCCCGAACCTTCGATCTGGTTAAGGCCTGAACGCTAGCCTCACCAAACAAAAGCCCCTTCTCGCGCAGGAGGTGATCGGACCTGTTCGAAAATAGGTACGGGTACTGGGGGGGCAGCATAGATGACACTGCGGCCTCCGTCTCAAGTGCTCCGAAAGGTCCTTCAATAAGCACTTTTGCTACCGGCAGACACACGCTATGAGCTTCCACTGCTTGCTTGATCCATGCGCACTCGCCCGTGAACATATCGGGTTCTACGTAAGAGGGGTGAACTACATCCATTGTAGCTGCGGAATCGCGAAGCACTCGGCACTCTTTCCCGTTCACGAGGAGGTCTCGCATGTAAGGCTCGAGAAGCTTCATGTTCTCGTCAGTGCTGCATATAGACAAAAACACGACTTGTGTTTTTGTTTCTGGACACTGCGCCGAAAAGTGACCCGGCTTCTGGCACGTATAACAAACGCGCGCTTGCCTCGTCTCGAACCGCTTTCTGCGTTCGGCTTCGGTTGCCGCCGTCTCCTTACGTTCGGTCGGACTGCTTTCACTCGCATCCGCACTACGTGTATCCCCCTTTGCTCTCATGGGTGTGAACTTCGGCCTCTCAAACTTGGAGCCAAATTCACCCTTTTGACCGTCCTTAGCTCCGCGAGCCCGACGCGTCACAAACTCCTCGGCTAACTCAGCGGCTCTAGCCACCGTACTAACGTCTGGCCTATCCAAGACCCAGTACCGCACGTTCTCAGGTAACCGACTATAAAACTGTTCTAGCCCGAAACACTGCAGAACTTTCTCGTGGTCACCAAACGCTTTCTCTTCTTTGAGCCACTCCTGCATGTTTGACATAAGCCTGTACGCAAACTCTGTATATGACTCACTTTTGCCTTTCTCATTTTCCCGAAACTTCCGACGGAACGCCTCCGCTGACAGCCGGTACTTTTTTAGCAGACTCGATTTCACTTTGTCGAAATCCTCTGCCTCCTCTCTCTCCAAGCGAGCGACTACGTCGGCCGCCTCGCCGGGTAGCAAAGTGAGCAAGCGCTGTGGCCACGTTTCCCGAGAGAACCCCTGCTTCTCGCACGTTCGCTCAAAGTTAACCAGGAACAAACCAATGTCCTCTCCAAGCTTAAACGGCCGCATCAGGTCAGTCATTTTGAACAATACTCGTTCTCCTGCACCGTGTGCCTGACTTCCATTACGAGCGCGTTCCATCTCTAACTCGAGACGCTTCATTTCCAAAGCGTGTTCACGCTCTTCTTTTTCTTTCTGTTCTATTCGTTCACGCTCATCTTTCTCTTTCTGTTCTTTTTGTTCACGCTCATCTTTCTCTTTCTGTTCTTTAAGTTCACGCTCATCTTTCTCTTTCTGTTCTTTAAGTTCACGCTCCTGTCTTTTTGCCGTCTCCCTCTCCTCAATGGTCTCAAGGCATTCCGACAGCTCGTCATCCTCAGCTTCTAACTCAAGAATAGCCCTTAGCAGTTCTGGTTTTCTGAGTTTGTCTGAGACATCCAGACCCAACTCTCTCGCAAGCTCCAGCAATTTCGGTTTGCGCAACGACTTCAAATCCATGGCTGCTCCGAATGCTGCTTTCTCTACTGCCTACTATTGTCTTGCCGCAAACTAACCCGGTAGCAACGACAACCACAATTACCAGCTCTGTTTCTAACACTAACAAAAGCCTGGCAAAACTCAGAAGAAGAAAGTCCCGCACTCACCAAACCTTGCAGCCAAGACTTCAGCGCAGTCGTTCCGCTGCAGGCAACCAGTC
The DNA here is from genome assembly GCF_023375885.2 of Dermacentor andersoni. NCBI lineage: Eukaryota > Metazoa > Arthropoda > Arachnida > Ixodida > Ixodidae > Dermacentor > Dermacentor andersoni. The sequence continues at coordinate 198,059,783 of NC_092814.1, forward strand.
ATCACACAGGGCTCGTTGCACTGCTCCCGGATGGTCGTTGTGCTGCTCAGCATACAGTCAACCGCATCTCTTCGCTGCTGGCCTCCGTTGTCGCGATCCCTCCGCTGCCACCAGATGTTGGAATCGCACCGCTGGCACGAGTTGATAGGGTCTCGGTGCTGACGCCCGTTATTGCAAGTGGGTCGCAAGCCCCAAGGGTAGCGTTGGCCTGGCGGCCTGGGGCACTGGAAGCATCCGAAGGTCCCGGCAAAGCAAGAGAAGACTGGTAACAGAACAACTTGTTTATTCTAACATAGCAAAAGAGCGGCCGGTCAGGTCGACCGGAGTGGAGAGACGGGAGAGCACGTAACTCAACAGTACAAATCGGAGCCTCTCTCCTGGCGTCCGGGGGCAGCTGCTCTTATACTCTCGGCGTCGCGGTCCAAAAGGGAAGGTCACGGGATGAAGGTCACGGGATGAAGGTCACGGGACGGCGGAGCATGAGCCCACGACGGCGCGCACGGTCGAGCCGAGAGACCTGCTGAACCGAGTGCAGTGACGCATCGCCAACCCGCCCACACGACGGCGCGAACGGTTGAGCCGAGAGACCTCCAGGCTCCTCATTCGGGGAACTCCGCTCCCCGGCTGCCGCGCTTTGACAAGCGAGGGCACACACACACACACGCACACACGAAGACACGTGGCACTGAAACACGCCTGGACACGCTTGGCGGGGAAGCGTTGCGGCGGCGTCGCACGGGCCAAAATGTCCGCCGCTTTGAACGAAGCCCCGGCGTCCGTTGCATCCGCGCCGGCATTACCGCGCGTTGTAGGCGAAACGTAACATGACCATTATATTTCAAGAGATGGACAAGAAAATGATATCGTGGTACCACCTTCGTGAAAGCGCCAACACGGAAGTCCATGGCTCTCATAAGGCTTTCAGTGCAGACGCCTGACGTAACCGCAAAGAACTCCTGCGCTTGCGCAGTATGGATGCCTCCTCCATGCGCAACACGTCATCAGATCACCCGTGTACCGTCTGCTATGACTCGGCTGAAGCATCCTCGCCGTCCAGCGGCGTCCGAATAGTCTCAGTCGCGGTCTCCTACCGCACCCGCAAAGGCTGTTGGGAGCAAGTATTTGAAAGTGACGTCAAGCATTCCCTCCGTCGCCCTCTGTCGTACGCAGCTTATGTTGAGTCTCGTTCAGCGGTTCTTTATGCGTGAGAGTGTTTCCTCGTTGTGTCTATGCTGATGTATCCTGCTTTGTATGATATGTATTCCGTCAACGAGAGCTAAAAGCATCTCATGCTTAAAACGTAGGACGCCGAAAGCTCACATGTGGAGACAGCAACAGTCTGTGTTCGCTGGCGCGCGGGAAGCGTTAGTTTGCGTATGGTGGTGGTGGTGATAAACTTTATTTCTGCTATTTACAGGAGAGGTGTGAGCTGAGCCCTAAGGGCCCATCCCTTACAATTTCTGGGGGGGGGAGTTCCTAGTCCGGGACCCCCGTGGCTTCTGCAGCGGCTTTGGCTAGGGCCACCAGGGCACGTTGGTCCTGGAGGGTTGAGCAGCCGAGCAGGACGGCCTCCCAGTCCTCTCGGGTAGGGTGGGGATTTGGGGGACAGCAGGGTGGGAGGGGCATGCCCACACCATGTGGTATGTGTCCGCAAACACCTCCGCACAGTGCGGGCACTCGCCGGAAAAATGCCGGGTTCAAGTGTTTCAGCACCGCCGGGCACAGTACTGTATTCGTGTAGAGACGGAGAAGCCAGCGCTCCTCCGTCTTTTTGAGGCCTTTGCAAGGGGGAAAGTATCGGCCGTGATTAAGCTGATACAGCTGTGTGATTTCTTTAAAGGTGATTGCCGGCTTGAATTCAGGGACCTCGTCGAGAGTGATAGAGGCGATGCCCGGAAATGAAGCGCGCGGGCTGTAGCGTCGGCTACTTCGTTCCCCTCTATTCCCTGATGAGCTGGGGCCCAAATGATGGAGCGCCGGCGTTGAAATCCCTGGTTCTCACATTTCTTAAGGATTTGGAAGGCACGATATGGGATTTGGCCTTGTTCTACATTGCGGCAAGCACCCCTCGAATCAGTAATGACTCGAGACGCTGGATCTGCGGCAGCAAGCGCGATAGCCACCTCCTCCGCGTGAGTACTATTGGGGGCCCGGAAGGTGAGGCCATTAACGGGTGTGTTTTGATGGACGACTGCCGCCATAAACCAACCCCCGTGGTGAGGGCCGGCAGCGTCCGTATAGAATACTCCTGGGCGATCTCCATAATATGTTCTGGTGATCCTTGTAGCGCGCGCTTGGCGGCGGCCCTCGTGAGTATCTTCTGTCACGTTATGAGGGAGAGGGTTTACCTGTAAGGTGAGACGCCAAGCGTCTGGCAGGGAGACTCTGGGTTCCGTGTAGGTTGTATATCGGATGTGCAAGCGGGACAAGAGGCGGCTTCCCGCTGGTGTTTCGCTCAACCGCAAGAATGGATTGTTAAGATGAGCCTCGCGTAGTTCCCCAAAACTTTTAGTCACCCCGAGTTCGAGGAGTCGTTTGTTGGACGTAGTAATGGGGAGATCGAGGGCTCTCTTATAGATTTTGCCTAAAATCACCTCAAGGGCGTTTTCATCTCATTTGCGTAGGTGGAGGTAGGGCACCGAGTAGAGTATTCGGCTGGTTACGAATGCATTCGCTAGCCGCAAAGCGTCTCTGCATCGCAAGCCCCCCTCTTTATTGGATACCCTACGGATCATACGACCCACTTGGTTCCCCACCTTACGGAGCTTTTGAAAAGTGGTATCAATTTTGCGGTTCCTATGTATGCAGATGCCCAAAACTCGAATCTCGTCGCGTTCCGGGATGGGGCCTGTACATAGGGATAGGTTGAGTTTAGTGGTGCACTTCGGGTGGGGTCGTAAGTGCACAAATTCTGATTTGGTCGGGGAGCATTCCAGGCCGCATCGACGGGCATGTTCGTCCACAAAAGCCGCCGCATGCTGCAGGTTGGCCTCGATTGCTCCAACCGATCCGTGAGTAGCCCACAATGTGATGTCATCGGCGTACAGAGCATGCTGCACGCCTGGGACCTCACCCAGTAGAGCAGGGAGCTTCATCATGGCCAGATTGAAAAGGAGTGGCGAGAGTACCGCTCCCTGCGGGGTACCTCACGTACCGAGCTGGTACGGGCCATGTTCCGTGTCTTGTATCCGGATAAAGGTTTGGCGGTCTGTGAGGAATTGTTTAATGTAGTTGAAGGTGTTGAATCCACAGTCTACCTGGGATAAGTGGGTTAGGATGATTTCGTGCGTGACGTTATCGAAGGCACCCGTTAGGTCTAGCGCAAGGACTATATACCTTACCGTCACTAGGGTGTTCGACTAGCTAGAGAATCTCCGTATGAAGTTGTAGTAAGACATCCTGCACGGACCGGTGTGGGCGGGAGCCGTACATGGTGTCTGCAAAAACGTGTTAGGTTTCTAGATGGGTGGACAATCTATCCCGTACCATAGACTACATCAGCTTTCCCACAAGAGGTGAGGGAGATGGGCTGGAGATTGTCTGTGTTTATGGCTTTTTCTGGTTTAGGGATGAAGGTGACCAACGCCGTTTTCCAGTCAATGGGAAGAGGGCTGTCACCTTGCCAGATTGCATAAAAGTAAGTGAGGAGCTGCTCATTGGCTGGATCGGGGAGGTTGGCTAGAAGCTTTACCGTTACCTTATCCCTGCCCGGAGCTGTTCCTCGTTTCATTTTGGCAAGTGCCGCTTTCAGGTCATGAAGCTGGAACGGGCGATTCAGCTCAGCATTCTCAAAGCCTGCATATGAGTACGCGTGACCTCGCGCATCCTGGTCTGTGGAGAGATATTTGTCTCTGAGGGAGGTAGCCAGTGTGGCTGTGTCTCCGTTAAAGTTGTGGATCGCTCGCTGGAGGTGTTTATCGGTTTCTGTTCAGGTTTGCGTAGGATCAATTACGGCGCGGCAAAGATAAAGACGTGTTTCCTGAGGCCAGCTTTCTTAATTAAAATTATCAAAAGGCCGCGATCCTTGACCTTTTGACATGCATATGTGTTCTCTAACATAGAACTCGCAAAATTTGATTTTGTGGCAGACGCGTTTAATTTCTTTATCCTGCTGTAGTCTGCATTTTGATTCCAGCGTGCTTTCCATTTGTGCTTAACTATTTTTACTTTTTTTCTACACAGGAAGAAGATGTACCCAAAAATAGCCACATAGCCAAAATGAAAATTCTGACGCCAACTCGGACAAAAACTAGCCCAATCTGGCAACCCTGTTTACCAACATCAATTATCCTTTCGATTACCATTTGGTTCGTTTGTGTTACCGGTTGATTACCGATTTTCGTTTTAGGGCATTCGTTTGATTAGAAAAGTTATATAATCCTATCACACGCAGTCAACAAACAATGGCACCAAGGACAGCATAGTTCTCCGTAGTTCTTAATTGGATGAAAAAACAACTGGCCGCAGGTGGGATAAGCACATTACGCGTGCGACGCTCTTCCCGGTTGAGCTACCACGGCGTCGTTTTCCCATCCATTTTCTGAGGTATCTATGTTTATCTGCTAGGCCTAACCTTGAGGGCGCTAGCCAGCGCCATCACTCACGGCCTTAGTGGTGGATATGGAACATCCTTTCTGCCGCAGGCATCACGCCTATGTGAACTTTTTTGGGCGAAGGAAACTGGTCAATAAACCCACACATGCTGCCTAAAGGCATCAAAGTTGCCGGATCCGAGTAATGAACGAGAAGGAGGAAACCGGGCCCCTCGGTTTCCTCCCTCGCGTTCGTATATATATATATATATATATATATATATATATATATATATATATATAGTTGACTCATTTTCATTGTACAATGTAATGTACGCTCAATATTTCCACCTGTTATGATGTCGATCGCGAGAGGCAGTATTGTAAATAAAATTATATATATAAAGGAGAGCTGTAAACTGGACACGTGATCGAGCGTCTGGCTTTCAGCTCTCCTAATCGTGTTTCCATAGAACGAAGGCCGCATGGCCCTTGCGGAAAAAGTCGACGATTTTTTTTTTCATCCGCTTTTAGCACCGGCTTATCGCTTATTATTTTGGACCGTGGCGTATTTCTATCTTGAGAACGTCGTTATTGATGTGGCTGCCGCCTTCGTACTTTGGAAACATGGTTGAGAGCGCTGCAAACCAGACACCACGCAGGCACGCAGTGTGATCATTTTATTTTGTATACACTTCGCAGGCTTTCTTCAGAGCCCCGGAAGAATATGCACACAAAATATAACGTGTCGCAAACAACCAACTTGGGGTTTTCCGAACACGCTATACAACTTTCCCAATTGATCTTACACCCTAAAAAGCATGTTTAAAAATATCCGAGCACACCTAAGCGCTTCTTAAGAGTTGTGAATGCAAAAACATTAATGTCCGATCGAATGTCACTGAGCGGTATTTCAGCTCATTTTGCCACCCGGCAAAATGAGCTGAAATAAACAGACGCGTTTGACTGGCCCGCTGAATGTCGAGTTGAGGAGGGGCTCCGCGAGAACGATATATATATATATATCTTTTCTGAATCCTGGAGAGGTTTGCCCATGGAAGCGCGCATGCCAGACCAGGTGGACACGTGATTAAATGAAATGATACGTGCAGTGCACGTCACAGTTACGCAAAACTCAGCATACGCAAAACTCTACGATGAGCTTTGCAAGGCCGCCACCGGGGTTGCAGGGGTTGCGCCTCGACGGTGGACGAGATCAGACAGAAGGGAAACCATCAGGGTCTTGGGGGCGCACTGCTCCTCGCCACTCCGACCGCCGTGTGCACCTCGGTGTGGTGTGCGGACGCCTGCGCACAACGCTCACGCCAGCAGCGCATAGCAGCACGCTGCCCCGACTCCGCTGCAGGAGCCGATGAAGCGGAGGGTGACGCGGCGCACGCTTCGTCGTTTTTTGCACCCATTGGCACTGCGCGTCTCTGGAGACCAGAGTGCACCAGTGCCGTCCGTGCCGTGACAGCGTGGCGGCGGTAACGGCGCGAACGCGCCTCGAGTGTCCATATCAACGCTATCGCTGTAATAGCTCCGCCAGATTTGCTTTAAATTGATCATTTGATTTTTACCTTCAGCTCGAACTAATTATGGCAAACAGGCAGCCTGTAGATTTACTCTGAGCTTCCAGAAATCGCACTTCTATCAGTTCTATCAAGGCAAAAAATGCAAAGGTGTTTGTCTGCGGAGATATCAATCCACGCAAAGGAACGTCGAGGGGCCAAAATTAATTTACTATAAGGCATCCCTGAACGTGATGCGGGACTTCAAACCTCACCAAATGTCGCTCAATTTCGTTCATCAAAAGGTTCACGCATACATGATGCGCGTTGCTTTTTGTTCTACGCACTATAGAAACATGGTTACTCCGACATAAAGAACCAGAAGCACGGCGTTTTTCCTGCTTGCTCGGTCCTCTAACAATGGCTCGAGCAAGCAAGCAAACGCCGCGGTGCAATGGCCAAGCGCGTGCGATGGCCTCTGCGTCAATGGTGGCGATTGAAGCGTGATGCTTAGTTATAGTTTTTCTGCGCCAGAGCAGTAAAGAACATTAAACAGGGGTCACTCCGTCAGTTCTTTCGTTCGTTCGCTGCAGCGTCGTGCCGTGAGTCACACGTCGTTTATTCATTATTACAGCACTGATGCCACGTGCAACATTTTGCAGCAACAAAACCTGAGTCGTCATGCCATCGCCGTCGGCGTCGTTGCCGTCCTTGTGTCGTTGTCGAGTGGCCGACGTTGCGCATACTTCGGGGAGTTCGTACGGGATTGCAGGAGTGAGAGGCTTGGAGGCGTTGGGAAGAGCAAGTGATGTCGCAGCAAATAAATTTACAGCCGCAGTAATCGCTGAACCGGGCGGATATATATTTTTTTACAGCAATGTCAAGGTTTTCTTGACAAATGTCTCCGGCGTCTCTAGAACTTAGCAAAATCATGCCGTCGGGGTTATTTCGTGCGACATTCGACCTGGCCACAGCGGCTGCTCTGAAAGGTAGGCGTGGTCGCACTATCGAGCCGGCATATTAGTTAAAATAAACAATGTCTGTGCTAACATGAGTACGCGTTATTCTTTTTTGTTGTTGTTCTTGTTGTTGATGTCGACGTTGTAAGAAAGTGATGATGTTCAAAAGAAATAAACGTTTACACTTTAGCAAGCTTTGTGTGTATTCCACTGCAAACTGGACAAATATTTGCAGAGATGGGAGAGTGCGTCTGACCACGAAATTTATCGCGAAATAAAAAGTGTCAGGCAAAATATAAGGCAGATAACCGCTTATATTAAAGCCCATGTTTATGAACAAAATTATGAATTAAAAAATGAAACACTAATAAAACTGAAAAATGTGCGTTAGGGCAGCCTCACTACAGCTACCGGTCCTCCCATGCATAAAAGATACGAAAGTAAAACAACTTTATTACCCTAACTTCGCCGCGGGTTATCCGGAATACGAATTCGTTCAGCTTCTCCGGTGGCTTAGCAAGAAACACTCCACCTTATTCTATATTTATAACGTTGTGTGAAAGTTTGTCATTTGCTGATAAGTATTGCGAAGTGTTTAGCCAACTGCCACTGACATATAAGACGTGCGGCGAAAATGTAATTGTTAATTAACCTAGGCTTGCAGTGAAATGGAAGTGTTGCTGCGGCATGATACTTGCTTGTGACAGCATGTCGCGTGCCGTTCATGTTTTCTGTCCTCGATTTGTTTGCGCAGCTTAAAATACTGGCCTGTATTTGAGACAGACAGCGAAAAGACTGTAAGCCACAGTGAAGCCATACTGTGCTACACCGTCACCTACGACTGCCAAACCATTGTCACCGGATCGCAAGACATGTCGCTCAAGGTGTGGGAAGTCGCCACGGCAAAGCTAACTCAGGTAAGCGGGGCAAAACACTTTTTTTGCGAACAACCTTTCTTCTTTACCTTTACGCACCAAAAATACCGCCACCTTCTAACGTATTTTACTGTCAAGTTTAGACTACACTACCGTACTACAAACTTCGCGCTGTGAAATATCCGTGCGCGGACACAAACACGTCCACGCTGTTGCACGCGTCCGTTCAAGGTCGCAATAAAGGGACACTAAATAGGGAAAAAAAAAAGAGTTCTTGAGACTGATGGTTTTGCACCAGTACCGCAGCATGAATACCCCAGTGTGACGTCACGAATTTCAATGTATTCTCGCGTGTTGTAGGGCTGTTATCGCACAGAAAAAGTTATCAAAACTTGCTATGTTCGTCGGCTGCTTTAGAAACGGTTAAACGGCCCCAATCAGACGCTCCTAAAGTTAATGGAGTCATGGGGTGCTGGTTCTGGAACCTTAAAGCGGCGTCGTCAGTTTTTGCGTCTTCTCTAACTTACCAAGCCTTAGCTCATAACGCCAGTTACGTTTTTGGCATTTCACAAGTGTAACTCACCAATCCGCCTTAGGTTACTATTCCTCGTGAGTGCCTTGAAAGTATGTCTTCCTCCAGTGCTGTTTTCTCATCTCTGTACTGGCGAGCACGAATTGATGGGTTAGATCCCCGCCGCGGCAGCCGCATTCACATGGGAGCAGCAAGCAATAAACACCCGCGTACTTACATAGCAGAGTGGGTTAAAAACAGCCGGGGGTTCTTTGTATATGACTCGTAACATGGTGCCCTCCACTGCAGCGCCTCTCATAACCCAGTACAGCTGCTGATTTGTTGAATATAACCCCTTCAATTAGCACAACACGTCATTTTGTGCTCAATGAAGAAACTTTGATGATTGGCGGAGTTTATCGTCCCGAAAGCGACACAGACACTATATGAGAGACGCTGTGTATAGCGGAAGGATCCTGCTTAATTTTGACTACCATCTGGGGTTCTTTAACGTGGTTCTTTAGCGAGCGTTCTTGCATACCGTCCCCATAGGTGGCATATAAAACGGCGTCTATGATGTGCTTCCGATTCTTGAATAGCTTCCAGTGCGTGCGCTAGTCAAAAACATAGCCTTCGAGATCTGTTTCTGTTACCCGGAGAAGAGCCGTCGCTGGGGCGGAGATTAGGGTGCCACCTTTTGGAATGCCGACGCCGTGCTCGGCAATCGAACTCATGAGTTCGTGTTCAGCGGCGGAGCCGGTATACCCCGGCACCACGGTGGGTGCAAGAAAACTGAGAGACCTCTATGTAGGTGACAGAATAGGGGGTTCGAGCAAGTAAGGACGCGAGCACAAAGAAAGAAACGCACAGGAGAACGCTGCAACGCTCCAGCGTTGTCCTGTGCGTTTCTTTCTTTGTGCTCTGGTCCTTATACTTGCTGGAACCCCCTATTCCGTCGTCATGCACCAGCTGGCCCCGCAAACTAAACTTCTCTGCATAGGACTCACGCCTACCTTTAGGTGCGATATTGAAATATTCGCGAAATGCAGAAATGCTTGACCATTGCTTGAGCTACTTTCAATGCAATTTATTTTAATTAAATAATAAAGCCCAATTTTGGTGATTATCGCCTAACGTTGATTTAAGCGCGCTACAATGTTCTAATGAAAAAGAAATATCCAGAAATTAAAAATGTTATAGATATATGATGCCGCTTTACAGGCGCGAGACTGCACGATAAACGTAAATAACTATAGCTGTTGACTACACTTTTACAGTACTTAAAGAAGTGAGATTTCGCTATTGTACTTGACTTTAAAACAAACGGGTAAAGCTCAAGTGAAGCTGAACGTTTAATTTAATGTGCTCAATTTTGTACTCTCTATCTGATTTTGTACCCTCTATCAGGCAAAGTTTAGCCGAAATGTGATATCTGCATGGTTTTGCTGCGGAGTACGGTACAGTTGTGGGCTCGTTGTTGCAGTTTATTGAAGTATTGCGAATTCGATTCATCTTTTATTAAAACTTGAAGACGTTAAGCTCAACATCCCCCAACCACGAGTCACGTCGCTAGAAAATTACTTCCTTTTTTTTCCCCATTTTGTTAATGCAACTGATACTTGTTGCGATGATGGAGCAAGCGCCTAACGATAGTTAATGTTAACAAGCGCCTAACGATAGTCACAAGGTTAATGCCTAATATATTGGTTGAGGAATTTTTAAAAATCTCAGAAATACCCTTTGTATGCATTTACCCGATATGTTAGGAATGCAACACGAAACATTTTATCTGCTCCTGGCCTTGATCATGGCTTTTAAACCTTCTGGGTACGCTTCAATCGCGACCACCAAAGTATACCCCAGGATATTTTTTTTCTCCATTCTCCTTCTGCAGCGACGCTTTCAAGCTCACTATGCTGGAGCGCTGTAGGTAGCGGGCCTCTTTTTCAATATAGCCCGCACGCAAAAGTCCATCGAGTTTAGGTCATGCAAGTTCGCCGGCTAGTCTTCAGCTGGAATGAAGTCGGGCGTGAGAGCGCGACACCACTGTTGTGCTGTCGATTTGCCCTTCGATTGTTTTGCTGCGGGGCCGTTTTGGCTGCAAAGTTCAAGACTACTCGCCTAAGTACGACAGGGATGAGGGCAGTGAAGTAGGCTCTAGAATATTCTTAAAGTGCGTGCGAGTGTCGATCTTGAGGCGCCTTTTGTCACAATAACGAGAGGAATGCGGCCAATGGTGATCACCCCAGCTCAAACCATGACAGAGACCGCATGAGAGTTTCGAAAAACTGTCCAACTGGCTGCATAAGCAAGCTCCGACGTCGAAGCAAGCACATGAGAATTCCGAGTGTTGTGACGGGCCTCTATACCCTGAAGCCTTTCTCATCTGTGAAAACATTTGCCAAGCCTTCCCCATTTGCGACCTGTACCAACAGCAGCCGGCATTTCTTTTTATCTTCCTTTTCTCTGCAACTGCGTCCCTCCATCTCTTTTCTGGAACATGTAGGGGGAATACCTTGAAATCCCCTCGCATTGGCATTGTTGTCGCCAATACATTCAACTCCAAAGCCAGCCTTCTGATGCTTCTCCGTGGCTGGCATTGGATTATCTTCCTCGAAACTTTACAATTCTCGGGTTTTACGTGCCAAAACCACGATTGGATTATTACGCACGGCGTAGTGAGTGACTGCGGATTAACTTCGACCACCGGGGGATCTTTAACGTGCCCCCGATGCACGGGACACAGGCAATTTTGCATGTCGCCCCCATCGAAATGCGGTCGCCGAGTCCGGGATTTGATCCCATTAACTCGTGTTTAGCACTGCAACACCATAGCCGCTAAGGCACCGCGACGGATCCTCACAGCTTTATTAATGTGAGAAGTGGCCACAGGGGCAGGACGGCCACTGCGGTTTACCTCCTAAGAGTACTGCGTTTGAGAGCCCAGTGGAAATTTTTGCGGTGAAATTTTAGAATTTTGGCGACCTCTGAAGGAGAGTGACCGGCCTCGCTCAGTGATGAGATTGCGGGTCGGTGGGATCCAGGGCGTGCCATTTTCCGAAAAAATAAATAAACCAGCACGAAAGGCAGAGTACAGATGGAAGAAACGTTCACGAAAGGATGATCAAAAATGTTAAAATATCAGAGGCACAATTATCGATCAAAAAGTGTGAGACTAATTATTATGGTGTCCTCCTGTGAGAGACAGTTACGGTACTGCACTTATCTCTTCCATTTCTCTTTAAAAATCACTTCACACAGAGACTAATTACGGCGCGCACTTTACCTGTCTCTACCATTTATGTGAACACGTAGGTCGATAGACTGTGCTGGCGATACGGCTTTCCCTTGCCTCCGAAATCCTGCAGCGTATTTTTTTTTCGTCTGTTGCCCTTTTATGTCTTTTCTCGCTTCGTAATTGAACCAGTCTGCAGAGACCCCGTTTACATTAGCACCGTAATCGCCCTATCTGGAGACGTGGATGATAGGAATCAAATAAAATTCGAGATAGAAAAGGTCAGTTACGTTATACTACTGTAACGTTCTATTTTTAGACTATTCTTTTAATTCCGACTTTCTTGTTGTCATTAGTCATAGGTTTCCTCGGCACTGCGCTCTCGTAATTGCCAAGATCGGCCACTCTGAGTGATGTACAATAACAAATGAATAGTACTGAAAGAAAAAAAAAATCTTGCAAAATATGCAGCCCACGCAGAGCGCCTTCTGTTACGTCACCGACCACGAAAGCAAACATTGGCCAGTATCTTCGTAATGAAAAACGGGCAATTTGCACGAGCGCTTCATCATCAACAAATATCATAAATGAATAATTATAAATAAGTTTGAAGAGGTGTGTCGCGGTTGCTAGCTTCCAGCCCTGAGCATTGTAGCCATTATGGTGAGGACCGTATCGGTCCCCACCCTTGTGCGATCCAGCGCACTCGCAGGCACGGGAACAAAAGCTTCTGCGGCTTCGACCAGGGGCGTTTCGGCCGTCTCCGCCTTTTTTTTTTTTTTCAAGCCCTGGCTATTGAAACACACTATTCCACTTGCAGCATCTCGAGAGCACTCGCACGTGATCGTCACTTGGCTGGTTGCGCTTAACGAGCGACCTGAGCCTAGGGCCAATGCTCCGCGGTGCTGCCTTCGTCCTCCGATATCTCTCCTCACCGGCAGAGTGCGCTGCACTTGCCTCGTGGTGATGCGGGCTCGGCTTTTTACTTGCTTTCCAGGCGAACTGAGCGCACCAATCTCGTTTCGACCGTTCGGAAAGCCTCTTCTATCGCATTGTTTGTTGAAACCAGCTCTCTGGCCTTCCTCCCGTTCCTCCTTTCGACCGTGTTATTCTTCATGCCTCATCAAACTTTTAAAGGGCGCACCCTGTACGAAAGAGAAAGTGCAATGATTGCAGAAACGGTACGGATGCCTGTCGTCGTCTGGGAGAGAAACCTGGTGTGTTGTCCAGGAAAACACACTAAAAAAGAACAGGCTGAGGCGTGTGAAGGTAGAACAGGCGCACGAGTATAAGGGCAGATTGGAGGATGGAAAACAACGCAAACGTCGTCAATATTATAGTACCTGGTCTTCCGCAAGAAGTACGGTATTGAAAGGCGAGCAGGCAGGCGCTGATGCCGCACAAAACAGCGCAAGCGCTGTCATTAGAAAAGGGTTGGCTCACGCGGCGTCGCTTCAACTGGTGAAAAAGAAATAAGATTTACAAAGTTGTTCACGGAAGCTCGTAGAATAGGCTAAAAGTTTAAAAACGCAAGCTGGGCAACCGCAGATGCTTATCGTGAGCAAAAAAATAAAAACTCGCACGCACACAGAAGCAAAAGGAAACACCAAAGGAAAGGCACGGAAGTTCAAAAGGGCCCTTCACCGGGATCTGCTTGGAAACCTTCTTTATACGCTAGAAAACATAAAGCGACCACCCACTGAGCGTTCTATACCGCAAGAATGTTTAAAGAGGGTTCCTTATAGTAGCCGGCATAGAAGCAAATGAAATCTTGAATTGCGAGGAGGTAGGGAGGCGAGCTACCCTCCGCAAAGCGGAGGCTCTCAGCCGTTGCATCGACCACAGAGCTTCCTAGGAAACTCTGACTGTGCGGTTGTTTAACTACCATGTGAATGATGTTTAGAGCATGGACTTGTCTTATCATCGGGCTTGTGGCTTCAGGCATTCTTGTGGCTTTATTTACTATACCTGACCTGCCGTTATTGGCCCTGATTCCATATCTCTAAATGCAGAAGGCAATATGACTCACCACCCATGCGTAATCACTTCAAATTGTTGCATTTATAAGGCACTATTTTGCTGAAAATGGTAATTTCGCAAAGTCACGGAGCCGTTTGAAGCCAGAAGGACGAAGTTTAGTCAAATCCGTGTACTAACCATCATTCCCATGCTGGCTGAATCATCCCGTAGAGACGAGCCCCAGATTTCCCTACAGTAGTTGGTGTAGGAAACGTCATATGGACTCAGCACCCGCAAGCGACATTCCCCTCCTGGCTTCTCCCATTGGTGCCGAGTGCCACGTAACGTTTACGTCACTACCCCCGCCTCCATTTTCTCTTCCTTCTATTGCTGCGGTGTGTGTGTTTCCGGCCGCTTTTCTCTTTTTTTCTCTCTCTCTCTTTTCGTGCTGCGTTTCATTCGGGTCACTGAGTTCGCGTTGCTGCTGGCTCTTTGTGCATTGTCGGCATCATGCGTGTGACACAAAAATACCATGTCTGTGACGTCACATCAGCTGTTGAAGAGCGTGGCTCCTCCGAGAAAGGGCATGCGGACGTTTTTCTGCATTATCAGCTGTTTTCGTGGATTACGTCGGTTCAATACTGTACACACAGGATCGTCGCCAATGTGTTCACACATTGCACTTCTCTGTTTTCAATGCCCAAACCTGGAGTGGGGCTCCTTAACTAAGATGCGCCTCGTCGGTGTACCTTGTAGTACAATGCGTAAAGGAGAATGACGTATGCGTAGCGCTACAGAAGCCACGAATGGCAACGCGCAGTGACAGCGTGAACTCCGCGTAACGTCGGCTCTTGGGGACAGATCTTGGCAGTCGTCGCTCGCACTTTTGGTGGCATCAGAGCAACCAGATGGACTTGGGCCGACAGACGGATAACGATGCGCGGCTTGTTCATAAGTAGTTCGTAAATAGCAGGACATTCCATCCCAACGATATTCTTCATTATATTGCTTAGGGAGGGTCACAGTGTGCTTTACACCTGAAATGCCCAATACATAGCCATTGCTAAATGATCAAAAACTGGCCAGCATAATTTAGAATAATGTCATTGTGCTCCATGGAAAAATGTTGACAGCCTTAGGGCTTGTTTTGTTGCTTCAGGCGATATATTTACGCACCTGAATGAGCGTGCGTGACCTCTTACAACGCATCGCAGCATTGGATTCTTTCATACTCCGTGAATATACTGCAGCACTCAGGAAGCGGGTAAAAGTTACTCCCACAACAGAGTGACACATGTAAAATAACGGCAAAAGTGATGTTATAAGCAAAACTACTAATAAATTGGGGCAAATAAATGTTATCTCAGTAATATTGTCATACTTTTTCTGTTTATTCGAAACAAAAATTTTAGAGCGCGTACTTAGCAGGCACCTAAATAAAACGAAACAGAAAAAGTCGGTTATAAGTTTTAATATAATTTCAGTGGATATACTTTAAAATTAAAACTGAAATGAAATACGCAAATAAGGTTAAATTAAAGCTCAATTCATTCTATGGAACAAATTAATTTAAAACCTAATTCAAGCGCAACACGTATTTTTATATTGGGATACGTCTCTTCTGCTTGGAACCCGCCGCGGTGGCTTAAAAGGGCTGTGGTGTTCCGTTGCCAAGCACGATGTCACGGGATCAAATCACGGTTGCGGCGGCCGCATTTCGATAGAGGTGGAATTCAAAAAACGCCCGTGTCCCGTGCATTAGGGCACGTTAAAGATCCCGTGGTGGTGAAAATTATTCCGCAGTCCCCCACTACGGCATGCCTCATAATCAAATCGTACTTTTGGCACGTAAAACCCCGGCATCCATCCATCCGTCTTCTGCCTGGTGCTACGTGAGCTCGTTGTGACTTTCTTTCATCCATTGTGGCTGATTCGTTACGTTCCTTTCTCGTAGGACTGCAGTTTTCATAGAGCTGCATGTATATTCTGCTTTTCTTTCTTTTCGATTTTATAGCAATTGTCTCAATTTACTATCTGCCCAATGCATAGAAAGTCAGTGGTGCCATCGACACCCGTTTAATATGAACCGAATGAGGCCTAGCAGAGTTCTTCGAACTAGCGTATCATGCGGTCCGTTAAAGGTCAGCGCAATTCACCTTCCCGTAGTTGTTTGCTACGTTTCTTACAGCCGTGGTCAGGCGCGTCAGCAGTGTTGACAAATGCGGTATGGAAACGGGAGAGAAAGAGAGTCAACTTTTATTGATGCCAGCAATCACGAGGGCGGACGCAGCCTCCCTCCGCCGAGCAGACGGCCGAGATCCCCTGCGTCTCAGCGGCCGCTTCAGCTAGCTAAACGGCCCAGATCTGGTCTCGCTGGTCTGAGCTGAGCAGCAGGGTCTCCCACTGGTGCCGGTTTTGAATTTTGCGGTCCTCGAAAGGAGCCACCTTCGAGCATGCCCTGTTGCGACTTTAGAGTGGTACCGTAGCGCTCGTCACCCGTTTCGTGACAAAGCGTTGCCAGCTCTCTAGTCGGTAGCAAACACTCCGAGTCAGGCGTCGGTGAGAATAACAAAAGGGACTTTATACACTATATACAGGTCATTATACAGGACAAGATCGGATCGGCACGCGGGCCGAGAGCTAACAGCAAACGCGACTGTTCCCGCACGGGGACGTTCGGCGAGACTCCAACGCGTAACACATCCCACCCCACTCGAGAGCGGCACTCGGCTCACGGTGGTTCGGTAGGCACCCCGTCCCGCAGCACGTAACTGGAAGAAAAAAGAAAAGAGTTTGGAAAAGGCGAAGACGGTAAAAGAGTTTGTGGGCAAATGTAGAGAAGGGAGTTCCGATAGCGAGATATGATGATGAAGAAAGCCTTAAGAGAATAAATAGCGCAGTTGGAAAGAAGATATAGGCAAGAACAGGCATCGTTTCTCTTCCGCTGTTTCGCTTAGTGAGTCCAGCTGTCGTTGAATTGCGTGGTCAACACGCCGCGAATGTTGTTCCCGTCACTCCCGGTGCAGGTGCTGGTGGGCCACGAGGGCCCGGTGACGTGCGTGGCGGTGGCGCCGTTCCGCTGCTCGCTGGCCGTGTCCGGCTCCCAGGACTGCAACCTGATCGTGTGGGACGTGACGACGGGCAGCGACCGGTTCGTGCTGCGCGGCCACACCGAGGCCATCCGGGCAGCCAAGCTGACGCTGGACGGCTCGGTGGCCGTGTCCAGCTCGGACGACAACACGCTGCAGCTGTGGAACACGCAGAACGGCCACCGCGTGGCCAGCTTCGACCTGCACGCCACCGTGCTCGCCGTGACCACCTCGCTGAACACGGGCCACCTGGTCGTGCAGCTGGCCAGCTCGACGCTGGTGCCCATGCTGCGGCTGCTCAACAACCCGGGCAAGGGGCTCATGCTCGACCTGCCGCCCGGCACGCCCGTCGGCGACGAGCCCAAGACGCTTGGTGAGCGAGCGCGGCGCCGCCTGCCGCAGAGCGCGCGCCGTGCGCGCCGCACCCGGCTCGAGAGCGTGGCCCGCGCGAAGAGTCACTGAGCGGGGAGGCGGCTTCCCGGTGGAGCGGCACGGCGCAGACTGATCGCGTGACTTCGCAGGCGGGTTCATGCCTCAAGTTAGGGATGGCCAGACGCTAAACTATCTCTCCGACTGCGGGCTCCCTATAGGAAGTAGAATAAGCGCGAGTATTAGGCAAGGGAGCAGAGCTGTTCCTAACTTCAACTATGTGCGAGCTGGGTTTTGAGCAGGTTCTCGAAAAGTGGCCCTAAAAATTCTCATCCCCTCGAATCCCCTACGCGTTTTATCTCGGGAAGTTCTGGCTCAACGCGAAGCAAAAGTACAATAGATTAAAAACGCCATCGTGGCATATAGGGCTCGGATGCCCCGTTGAATGTCATCTGGCAGGGCCTGCGCAGGTTAGGTGAAAATGTGCGTGAAGATAATGTGCGGGCGGCTTGTCCGTCATTTGCAAATGGTTAAGGCTTAATATATCCCTGTAGCTGACGCTCAGTAGCGCGAGTAGCGCAAGGCTATAGTGGACGTTCGCAATTGGTAATTTTAAGACCTGCTTATCCTGGGCTGTACATATACCATCGGCAGATGCACAGTAAATGGTGCAATCAACTTTAATGCATAAATAATGGCGCTTCATGTCTGCACGACTCGCATTTGCGCCAAAAGAAAATGCCAAGCACAGGCTACTGCAAACTTCTGAGTCGAGGAGATGGTGTAATGCGACTGGCGCTGAGTAAGCTTACACTACATCCGTTGAAGCAGCCAACAACAGAAACAACGATGAGGACAGGGTGCGTCAGAGTACACAACGAGATATTTTATAATGTCGGTGCCTGCGCAGGACAAACGTATTTTGTTCCGCTTCCTTACAAAGCTCGTCGGTGACCACATTCTGTTTCACTCCTTTGATCGCAGCCCCACTTCCCGCATTTGTCAGTGCATTATGTGGTACTCTTTAGCGAGAGGGAGTGCGCCCAGTGCTTACAGGTAGAGAGCCAAGCCCCAAGAACATGCATCTGACCTCAACTCCACGCTTAGAGATTCGAGCCCCACATCAAAACCAAGCGGATGTTTGCAGTAGCCTCTCACAATAAGTTATCGTGGTTAGAAGAGCTTATTTCGAGCACATTTAGGGACTCTTCGCAAATACAATGTATTAAACTAAAACTCTGTTTATCAGTATAGGTAATAACAGACAGATCTTGTTTCACGTACGCAGAAGCTTTGCGCACGGAAACGTGAGAGTTTTACGTGTGCTACGCGCCGCATTCGTACGTAACATTCTGTGGGTGGAGGCCTCGCAAACGTATAGATCTTTGCTTCCGCATGTCTACTGGCGCCCTCTGCCGGCAGACATGAACGCTACTGCAACCAAGTTTGTTCAAGGCGAGCTGGAATCAGGGCCAACGCGCAATTATCGCACCTTGCACACTGCGCGTCCGCGGTAGCTTGTGCTGTGTTCTCTGCCCGGTAACTCGCAGAGCCCGTCACGCGCGTGGGGCGCTCAACACAAGCGCAGATTTCACGTGCGTACGTGAGAAGAGATGGCGCTATCTTCATTTGGCGCATGAGCATTTGGAACCTGCAAGATCTTCACGTACGTAGCGCTTCTGCGTACATGAAACTAAAAGTATCTAATAGTGTGCCCACGTGCATGAAACCTCTCACAGATGTCGCACTAAAATTTTGGTCATTGATTTGCCTGCCTTGCACGCATGTATTATTCAGCTAGCTAACTCTTAGTGTCAGTGTTTACCACACTAAATACACTGCGTTAACCGTGGCACAAGACGAACAGGCACACGTTGTCGCATATGCTGGCGTTAGCCTAACTGAGCAGGTTAACCTTTCATACCATTCACCGAAACAGCGCACGCGCCCCATCGAAAGCCTTAATTTATCAGTGCCTCTCCCAGCACGTAAGTGAAAAAAGCGTATTGCCGATGTAGACGGCATTTTCAGTGTACGGAGTCACTACTTGTAATACCAACGTTTATCGGCCAGATTGTACCATATATAGATATATTCAGGCGTCAACAATGTCGACTTCTTTTTTTCGTTAGAGCATGCCAATATTAACATTCATTTCTAAGCTCCATTATTTTGAATTTAAAAGGGATAAAGCGACGGTCTAATCATGGTAGCGTTTAAAAGTTGTTACATACGAGGTTCCAATGGGAACATCGGGAAGATTTTGATAAATGCAGCGCAAGAATGACGATCCCGGAAAAGAACGATAGTGCAACAAATTCTGGCACTGACGCTTTTTTTTTTTTCTACAGGAGTTTATAGAGGAGAAATTGTTTGAACGAGCAGCCACACTGTAAACCGATTTATACCCTTAAGGGTGTTTAAGGGTGCGAATTGGTCTATAACTCACAACGTTACACTTGCAAGGGTGTAAGGGTGTGAGTTATAGTAGAAAACAAGCTTACGGGTGCAAATCTTTTTAGAGAGCAGTGGTCATGAACACGACACAGGTGCTGAAACGCCGCTTTTCGTGACTAACCAAACAACACAGTGAAACGAGCAAGCGAATTTCGGGCGAAAAAGTAAATTTATTTTTCCCATCCACGCGTTGCACATGCGGTCGTGCGGGCTTTGGCTGCCGAATCTGTCGTTCAAACGCCTGCACACTTTGAACAATAAGAGCACATGAAAATTGTCAGATTTTTAAGTTGAAGAAGAACCATTTGCGGTAGGAAATACTGCGTGAGGTGGAATTTATTGTTGGCTGCGTATAAGTTATGGAATCGGTTTGCATTTCCTTCAGACGACAGTCTGCCAAGTGCTCAAAATTTAGAATTAAATTCTGTAGTTTAACGTCCCGAAAGTGCACATAAGGAACAGTGGTGAGCTAAGGACCAATATTGACAACTGGCATGGTGTTCTTTAAGGCGCCCCTAAAGCACCGGCACACGAGCCTCTTTGCATGCCGCCCCCATCGCAATGCAACCGACGCGGCCAGGAATCGAACCCTCGACCTCATGCTCCGCAACAGAACGCCGAGCCACCCTGGCGAGGGCACAGAATTTCTTCCGGAGTGGCAGTTTTCAGAGAATAGTAACAAAATCTGACCAAAATGTAGACGTAGCCGTGGTAGATGTGACCGGCCACTGGCGGTGGCCTAGTGGGTTTTGCGAACGCATATGTAGCTTTTTTTTTTTTTTTTTTCATTTACCCGAGTATGAGTTCGCCATATTCAATTTCAGTACAGGTCTGTTAATTCTCGTAGAATCGACGATTAAAATCACATATTGTGTCAGTGTTTACGCGATCAGCATCAGATAACTGGTAGGGGTGTCGACAATGCGCCGCGTGGTGGCGGAGCGAGGTATTGAACCTAAATATATCCAATTTTATCGCAGCACTAAAGAATTTCTCGCTGTTGCTGTTATGCTGGATATGAAACTTGTCCTATTCCAGTGCTTCTGCGGTATTGCAACAAGCGCTGACACGTCGTGGTGCGCGGAATAAACTGTTACAAAAAATAAATGTCGCAATGTCTGGCCCTCCATTCCTGGGTTTCTTGTAAAGCACGCCAGAAGCCTGAAAGCGAAGTTAGTATAGAAGCCCGCCTTTGATGTGCAAATGTGCACACCTATAGTGCCAAATTATAGCTGCCTAGCTGATCTTGATGGCCGCTCTTTGTTGAGGCAAAGAACACTTATAGGACACCCTGGCTTGTCAGTATTGCTATAACGAATAGCGCCCCGTGGCACAACGTCCCACGGCAGACATTTTGCATGCAGCTCCAGTTTTTATCGTCGCTGCGTGTCTCTTTTCCGTTCTCGTCCTTTCAGCGATGCGCACAGTGTGTGCCGATAAGCTCTCTGTTCAGAACCACTGGCACCATATACATCATTAGGGCTAAGAACGTTGAAAGCAAAGACACAAACTGCACATTTAAAAGCATGTTTCATGTCTAGAACTATGTGGCGTCACTGCACCTGTTGGGAAGCAACACTGCACTCGGACACAGCACTGTGAAACGAGCCAGCAAACAAAACATAGTTAAATCATCTGCAACATCGTCGCACGAAGGACAGGTGTAAAATTTAAAAAAAGAGTGAAATAATAAACCAATTGATGTTCCGATGACTTCCCCAAACCAAGACTTAGAACGTCGAAATATAATTATACAGCTGATTCTTCTTTCTTGGTGGTACAAGTGGGAAGATAGTGACAGGCCATTATGCACAAGCATCTTTAGAAGCAATTTACTTCTTACGTTATTTTTTATCGTACAACATCCTGCCTCTTGTTAAGCGAGATTTTGATCAAGTTTGTCTCGTCATTTGACGTGATTATCATCTTTAAATGAGGCTCTGTTTTCTAGAGTATCACTAGCTCTCTAGGCCTCCTTTTTCGTAAAAGCTTTTCCTGGCACTGGAAAGCCAAACCCTAGAAATCGGATAGCGTATGCTCGCCGCATAGTGTGCACTTCGCCCTGTGTCACAATTTCCCCCATGTTTGTGTCGCGAGCGCCGACTCAGCAGTGTTATCACCAAAGGGAGTATTCCGCCACGACTTAAACGATCGCTTTGACGTTCCCAAATTCGCGGATGTCTCTGTCCAGTCGCATCCTATCGTGCATTCCTCCGTTCTTCTCTTTTTACCT
This sequence comes from Dermacentor andersoni, assembly GCF_023375885.2. Lineage (NCBI taxonomy): Eukaryota > Metazoa > Arthropoda > Arachnida > Ixodida > Ixodidae > Dermacentor > Dermacentor andersoni. The sequence continues at coordinate 198,081,513 of NC_092814.1, forward strand.
CGCTCTGTCATATTTATGTTTCTTATTTGGCACGCTCACAGCAAATGTTCTAGCTCGGGTCAAAATGTTTAATCTAAGCGGGGGAGATTCGAGTAAGTGGTGTCGAGCGAATGCCTCTGCTTGATAACTTATTGCGCTCAATGAAGAATAAGTAAGCAAGCTTGCAATTGTAGCTGCCATTGAGTTCTTTTTCTGGTGTCATACAAGCAGAAACGGTATTATAATGGTGCTAAAATTAAAATGTACGCCGCAATGCAGTTCAGACGCAGTAAGTCTTTCAAGTCTATAGTGCGCGAGACTTGTTTACGGATTAGTCGTGAGGATGACCTTCGTGGTGTGACAGACTCGCTCAGTCGACGCTCCGGCTATTACACGCAGAGTGGCTGCAATTTTGCGCCCTAGACATTTTTTTCTGGCGGCAACCTTGCGCTGCTTTTCCCCTTCATGCGGGGGGTCGCTTCGCGGCAGTTGGCCTGTTCCTTTCCCCCACCTGGCGCCCTCCTTTTTGCGGCGGCCGTGTAGCAAACGAGCGTGGCGTGGTCGCAGGAGGGCACCCCCTGCGCGGCGTGGTCCCCAAGCGGGTCCTGCTGCGGGGCAACCTGAAGCGGGAGCAGTCGTTCGACTCCTTCTACTGGGACCTGCGCGCCCAGTCCCCCAAGCACGAAACGGCCGCGGGTGCCGACGACTTCCGCGCCAGCAAACCGCTGTCGCCGTTCGGCTCCCGCGAGCACCTGCAGCTGACGGGCGCGGGAGGTGGCTCGGCCGTCTGGAACGGTGGCCTGGGTCGGGGACCCCGCGCCACCGGCGCGCACGCCGGCGCAGGCGACATGGGCCTGCAGCCCAAACCCAAGCTGCCCAAGCACAAGATCCTCAAGAAGCAGCAGAGCATGTTCGCCTGCTTTCCCGAGTTCACGCAGCAGACGCCGCCCACGCTGCTGTCGCCCGTGGCACCCAAGGAGCTGGTCGAGAAGAAGGAACTCTCCAAGACGGGACGCACCGCCGGCGTCCTTCTGCCGCGCACCAACAGCGTCGAGGAGACGCCCGAGCCGGCTGCCCCTGGCCCCGAGAACACGGTCACGGGATCGGCCGTCTGCGCCCTCATGTGAGCAGTACAGCCCCGTCAAGCCGCACGCGCCCACTTCCTCCTCGACTAGTAGCAACACGCAGCAGCCGAGCTTCGCCGAGTGGCTGTCGCGTTCGCCCCTCCATGACGGACACCCTTATGACAAAGGGAAAACAATGTGTGTGCTACGGCAGGCGGCAGCTATACAGCACCCCCGGCCTGGAGGAAAGTGACTAAGGGTTCACCATCGCAGCTCTGTGCTGTCCGCACTGCGGCCCATGTCACATTTTTATATACCGTGCCGGGCAGCTCAGTGGTTCGCCTCCTCACGCCAGCTGCCGCGCCTGAAATTGAGCTGTCTGTCCAGCCAGCGTGAAGCATAAGCAATATAGCACGTCACGTGGAAGACGTGCAGTTGGAGCGTCAAAGCGTTGCCGACAGGCAGCTGGGAACTTGGGCAGGTCACTCGCTCGCATATTTATTAGGAGTCGTCACTGCCAAGAGCTGTCGAGAATGGCAAATGTCGAGAGCAGAATCTTGGTGCGTAACTGGCCCCTCACTGCGATACAGTCTACTGTAGACACGTATTTTTTTAGTCGAATGAAACTGCGACACAAATGCAATTCGAGCCAAGCACACGTGTTGAATGAAAACAGGTCGGGCTGAGGACACAGTGACGAACGCGACGTCTCAAACAGTGACACCAGTAGAGTTCAGAGCAATCTCGTTTATAGAATTTTGCTTTTTCGAGTGTACCTTCCTGAGCTGTAGTTTACACAGCCCATAACAGACCAAAGTCCTCCTCGCCGGTGCCCGTTTCACACCCACAAGAAAAAAGAAAGGAAGAAAGTACGTCCGGGTGCGTGTGAGTATATAAACCGTTTTGCGGCAGACGTGGCTGTAGAGCCCACCTGTAAAGCACTCCTTTAGTAATCGTAAGCAGTCAAAAATAAATTTGCTGGCTTCCACGTGCTGATCTTTTCTTTTTTCAATATATCTGTTCAATGCGATGATCGAGCTTTAGAAAATAGTCAGTCATGACGTGAATAACCCGGTGTGAAATGATCCAGTGGCGGCTTACCAGAGTCTCCAACACTCGACAGTGAATCCCGCCTGACACGTTGTTGGAGTGTGATAATTGTATTTCAGTGTGAGCACCTGACCTTGCACAGCAAACGCTCCAGCTCGAGCACATTTTCACTATGCACACTTTGTTCACCACTGCACGTTGTACGTTCCTTCTACAGCCTAAGCACAAATTGTTGTCAAGACCTGCATGTTAAAAAAAAAGCGACACACGCTTTTACTGAACATTCACCCATGCCGTGAGCTTCGACAGCCGATTAATATATCATAGATAACTGAAAGTAAAACCTTTGTACTTGAATGGCCTTCCACGTTCCTGTAAACACACATAAATATACTGTAAAGAAGAAAACATACAGACTAAGACACACTGGTGATGCAATTTTATAAGTTCAGCTTCGTATGCCGATGCCTGTAGACAGGAGATTGTCATCATTTTCCCCGAGAGCTATTCGATCCTTACAGTGGTTGTGTTCACATTCTTCATGTCCCAGCTCCTCGAACACTAGTCAAACATTTGCTCAATGTTTGTCGTGCGCTGCACTCTGGCTCCATTGAAAGCGGACCTTTCCAGCAAGTATCAAACATATTTTGTATACTACTCCCTCCTCTGCGTAAATGTGCATAAGTGTACAAAGTTTTGTGTTCATTTCTGCAGGAATAATTTAACCTTTCGTTTGTTATTTTACTGACCGTCTGCTGTTTGAGTCAGTCAACGGCATGGTAATGAAATCTTACTCGGAGACTTGTCTTGTCGCATATGTGCAGAGGAAAAAAAAAAAGGTAATATGTGTTCGCGCCTAGAAAAAGGAGGTTGTTCATTCTTTTCTTTACTTGCGTTCCTGTAATGCTTGCAAATGTGCATACATGTGGCATATCATACTTATTGTACATTCTTTTGTGATGCATTTGTATTCAACGTTACTTATGATTATGTTTCGTGCTTGTCGAAGAGTGTGTAGATGTTAGATGGCCGCCTAAGCTTCTGGAAGAAGGCGCAGAAGAGATGTCTTTCGCACCCGACGAGAAGAGGGGAGTGCATAGGCGGGGTGACTAGTGATGTTATCCTTGTGTAGTACTGTGTACCACATGTCACGCTGGCTTTGCAAGTGCTTCTTCCGGGGCTGGCGTGCTTTGTTCCCTCGCGGAGAAATTTGTTCCCGTTCTTGAGCATGTGTTCTCGTAGACGGCCCTTGGCACCGTCTGCTACCCCAGACGAGGCGCTATCGTGGCCACCGGGTCCCAGAGTCCATGCTCGTCTGGAACCGCCGTGGTCGTCATTTACGTTTGATTTTCCTCCCTAACAGTACCTGACGTTTTCTCTTCCATTAGTGCGTGTTCTTCGATGTGAGTATCTTCGTTGCAGGCGAAAATTTGCACCATCGTGCTCCCAGTGTTAACGAGAGGCGTTGCCAGGCTGGCGTCCTCTCTATGCTGAGCGCCACGTGCGCAGCATGGGGTTCAACCCGAGCGTGTTCAGCTCCTCCCGGAGTCTCCTCTGTCCTGGTTTTGGCTTTCGCTCTTTTTCTTTACTTATTCTTCTTTTTACGGTGCCAGATTAACTCCTCGCTTCCTCCGCGCATGGAATCAGCCACTGTTGTGCTTTCCCCTGTATGTTTCTTTATTTTCATCAGTGTGTAATCAGCGTGCAGTTTCCCCCGCAACTAGACTTTCACGCCCACAAACGGTCTTATGTATAGAGGGACAGCGCGAGTGTATATGTATTTCTTTGTAAACGCCGCCGTCCCCCCACCCGCCCCCCTCACCATGCAGCGTTCCGCGCGTGCGGCGACTGTAACAGGCAAAATGCCCAAATCTCACGTGTGGTAAATGGCGCTCCGCACCATGCCACTGTCCTCTACTTAGAAGCCAAGTGTTCCCGTCGCGCGTCGCGTGCCGTACCCTGCTGCACACCACCGAGTATAAAAGTAGTGTATGCACCCGTCATACCATGTACAGACACGCATTTTTGGTGCACTGTAGGGGTATCGAACAAAGTCCCCGCCATCTGCGCTTCTGAGACGCAGCTTCCCTCCCGTCATATCTATATTCCCGAAACGCTGCGCCCGCTCGAAGCGAGCCCCCGTTGCGCCTCCGAGATACCGTGGCCTCGCTTTCGCCGGCTACGGAAACCAATTAGATCGGTAGACCCCGATGACCTGTGATCGCGCCTTAACTGTTAGGTACGCAGCGCTCTTATGGCAAAACTCTCTTGGCCTTTGTTTACGCTATTTCGTTCCAGCCATTTCTTTACTTTCTTGCCGGCGTCTAAATGACCTTGTGAACGTACTAGGGAGTATAACGGTGCAAAAGACTAAGCCACCACCGCGTATTGTGTGTGTGTATGAAGCGACGCCAATATACTTGGTTCGAACGTGCCACAAAACGACCTTACAGGTCTTTCTGTTTGTTTGCTCTCCCATTCAGACCTATTTCTTCGTCGTCTTTGGGCACATCAGGATGGAAAGTGACGAAAAGAAAAAAATGTGGCTGTGTATTGCTGGTCTTTAACTTGTCTTAGAGCCTGCAGAAAGCCTGTAATAGCGCGCAAAATTTGTACGATGCCTTGGGACCACCTGAAAATAGGGTTAACTTCTAAAATTACCTGTCAAATCCTATTTATATTACTACCAATTAGTCCGTGCACGAATCACTGCTGCTTCATTTGCACCGGGACTGACTGATGAAGATGCATTTACACTCTCTTCCGTACACGGTATTTCGACCCCCTCATTGCGTCAGCGCAGCATTAGGATGGCCGCTCTTCTGTAGAGTTCGACCTTTCAGCACCGCTGTCGCAAGCCAACGTTTCCACAGAAAAACCAGGGTGCTGAACCAGGCTGCGTTCAGTACGTGGCTACTGCCAGTGCTGTTCTTTCGGCTCCTTGAGTGTGAACTCTGGCCCGTCGCAGCTGCTCACAAGTGCGGAACACCACAGTCATTCTCTCTAGCTGCGCCAGCCATACCATTAGCTGCACTGTAAGTCAAGGGGTTGATGCACGTAGGCATAGTGTATCAACGCGTGTCACACATCGTTGTGAGTGTGCGCCTCTATATTGCTCAGCTTTTGAAACACATGTTCACTATGACCTGTACGCTTGATTTTTTTTTTTCAGAGGTCCGCATTACACATAAGTAAACGTCGGACCTTTTTCTTCTATGTTATCAGGAAAGAAAAAAATGTGACAGCCCTGCCTTCGTTAAACCTGCCCCTGTAAATATACAAAGCGATCAAAGGAGAAAAAAAATATTTGCTTGGGCTGGGCATCTAAGCATAAATATATCATATGCGAGAAAGAAGGCGCTCAGTTAGAACAAAGGGCAGGATAACTATTTGCCAAGTTACGTCACCATTCCCGGCGCGAATATTGCATATTTCTGTGACGGCTGTCTCAGATTAGACGTAACATATGAGACTCAAAATTAAATGATGATTCTTGCTGATCAACCTGCATAAATGGGACGGACATAAAATTTGCGCGATATCGCCAACTCAATTATAATTTAACAAAATTTCAATATTCGATTTTTCAGTTACTGGCTGACTTCACATCTGCGATTACAACATGCCTGCTAAAGTCGTTAATTAAAATTTAGTTGCTGAAATATTGTAAATTAGCAATCGTCGTATTGGGGATTATGGCGCAAAATCTTATGACCACCCACACAAGAAAGCTTATTGGCAAAAAAATAAAGTATAATTTCGTCTCGACTCGCCTATACTTAATAATCCGAGGTAGTTGTCGCAGAGACACGCGATATGAAAACCAATTTGTGGTGCCAAATTTCTGGCGGTTCGGTAAGAAAGTTGCAGAGCAAACAACTCTGCGTGCTTCGACAAGTATCCCACACAGTCAGGCGGCAATTCATCCAGCACGCTGCGAGCAGAACGAACGTGATATTGCTGTCTCCCAAGAGCAGGGGGATGCTGCTAACATAGACAGAGAGCAAACACCTACCCTGAATGTGAGGCTGCATTTGAGCCGCCGTCACCCCAGCGAAAAAATGGGTCTGCGCGAAAATGTCTTTCGTTGATGCTGGCCAACATGCAATCCCCGGACCCCTCTATGCAATGTTTACGGCAGCGTGGTTTTTGAAATTAATTTTTGTTTTCCGCTGAAGGACGACGTGTCGCGGCTACATTCCTAGTGTCGTTCCACGTATGTTCCACTAAGTAAGTAAAAAAATTCATCAAATTATGGGGTTTTACGTGCCAAAACCACGAATTGATAATGAGGCGCGCCGTAGTGGAGGACTCCTGATTAATTTTGACCCTCTGGGGTTCTTTAATGTACACCTAAATCTAAGTACACGGGTGGTTTTTGCAGTTCGTCCCCCATTGAAATGCGGCCGCCGTGGCTGGGATTTAAATCTCGCGACCTGGTGCTTAGCTGCGCAAACTAAGTAAAGAAGTGAACCGAGAATGGGGCGGAGTCACTGCGCAGAGCACTCTATTGTATCACCCCTGGGGTGAGGGAGGAGGAGGGTCTTTACTGCTCTATCGTCGAGAGCTGCCCATATTCTCAAGTATAATGACGTGTTAAATGGCATTTATTTATTTATTTATTTATTTATTTATTTATTTATTTATTTATTTATTTAGACACTTGCAGACATTTGCCGAATTGATCGACTTATTAAGTGGGGTCTGTGTGGAAGAGATGTCCTTGAGCGTCAGCTCCTCCTTCGGTCGAGTTCCTTGCCACTGCTATACTGTATATCACCCTTAATATCGTTCGGCATAGATCCCACGAACTAAACGAAACATGTTTCTCAAAATGTTCAACTTATTTATTGGAACTTGCGTGGTACGAGATCAGGAATGTGATGCTGGGTTAAAGAATTTCACTAATTACTTAACAAAGGATTTCTTTCAATATACCTGGTCGAATTATGGGTAAGTTTTGCTACATTTCGCAGCAATATATGTAAACCTTGCCACGAAAGCGATGTTGGTCGCACAACGTGCAACATCGTCTCTCGCTTCCTTTCTTCTTCCTTTTTTTTTTAATGAACAATAGAGGTTGTTTCGTTGTCGCGATTTATTGTGGAGCGTCGATTAACGATCTACTAAAATATGGATGTCTCTCTCTCTCTTTTTAGCACGGGAAAAAAATTCTTACAAATGCCACACGTTGTTCATAGCTGTGTTTTCCCTGTGCGATGGTGTATTCAAGAAACAGAAAAAAAAATTCTGGTGAGGAAGTTGTTTCTTTGTGGTTAAGCACCCAATGTTTGTTCCTTTCCCCTGTATACGGTTCGTTATCCCTGATGTAGCGTGCACCATCCTTGAACTGTCATACGCGACGAAGAGTAGTAGCCATTGAAGTGCACCTGAATGCCAGGTGGTTGACATTTTCCACGTTTATGTATAGCTGGACCCTTGGTAAATGGAGTAATAAACAGAATGTTTCTACGAAAAGTGGCTTTCGTGTGGCTGTTCTTCTTTTTCTGTGCGTGACCTCGTCACACCTCTTTTCTCATCGGTTGCGAGTTTCAGCAAGTCGAGCAACCGAGGAAAAAAACGAATAAATTTGTGGCGCCGTCAGTTCCCGTAAGTAGGTTGACGCATGGCATTACTACAGTCTCTCTTCGTCATAGTAATCATTTTCATGGCGCGCGTTATAATAAATAATTACCACGCACAAACATCTCGCCGCTATCATTATTTTCAGGTCCATTGTCGCTGTACGTTCGAACGCTCCATAATGCCCTTTCCATTGCACAACACACTGCATCAGCTTTTGAATTCGCGTTTTCCTCATCCGGGAACTTCGTCTTTACAAGAGAGTTCGCGTCCGTAGTCGTCATAATCCGCTGGAAGCCACCATCGATGCTTGCCGCTTCGTGAGCGACAAGATACAGCTTCTGCCGATGCAGAAAGCGCCACTATAAATCCGATGCCACTGCTTGCCCCTGAGCGCCCGTCAATTTCTGAATCGCCGGGAGCAATTGCACTTGCCGTGCTAACGATTGAAAGTGTAGCCAAACGTAGTGCGCATTTCTAGCAGTGTTATATGCAGAAAAAGCATCCTATGGCGCAATGTGGTCTCTCCAGATGGAACACCTACAAGGTAAAACGCGAGTCCGTGTGTTGCACGAACGTAGCATTTCACGCGAACAGCACGAACTGAAAAGTTATCTGCGAGTAGAAATATATTTTTGTGCAACATGGTAGGGTCGGTTCTACTAAAAAATACCTGCTCAGCTTTAGAAATGATTTCTAACTGCAACCTGAATGCGTTGCGAGCCCTTACGAGCGTGAGTGAGTTACGAACGATCTGGCGGTTTTCCGTACATTCAGCACGTCGCCGCTCTGGCGTATTCCCTCATAACGCACGCAAGCTTCGATCTTGCTGATACGCATTGTAATGAATTAAGCGGCGGAGACCCCATGTTAGTACCAACACGCAGCATAATGCTAGAAACGGAGCCATATATGCCTCCTGCAAAAGCAAGCTTCGCCACTTGACGTGCGAAGCATTTGTGCCACTCACCACCTACTACGCACCACCTTGGGAGCCTAACCCTCGACATGCGCTTGTAGCGTGCGGCTTCTAACTAATTATGCTACTGCTTTCCGCATCAGCACTGCGGAGCCTTAAAACAGACTTAAAGAGAGGCCAAAGAGAAATGTTTTGATCGACTGATATACTTCTGGAATACCAGAAACGTCGATTTTACCGCCAGTCTGGGAAAGATGCGCATTATGAAAGACAGGCACGAAGTAGAGCGCCCTACAGCGTCTCATGATGTCACAAGATTATATCACTTTCTAAATGAACCAATGACTCAAACTAGAGAGCTCTGATAATTAAATTTAGAAGAGCGCAAAAAAAAAAAAAAAACCCCTGAGCGAGAATGAACACAAGCCTTCACAATGTGCGGCTCGTGTGCTCTGCACCTCGTAAACTTGGTCAACTTTGCGCTTGCACTCCCGGAAACAAAAGAGCGCATGACTGGGGGAAAAAGCACGAAAAACCGTTTGTAGATTGCGCAGTCGAGATGGTTTAAGAAATACCCCTGTCTTGTGGGATGTGTTGCGTGAGGCAGACCGGTCGGTGCGTGAACGACTGGTCTCGTGGACACGCCGCGGAAATGCGCATTTGCCCACGCACTGCGAAAGTTGCAAGTGCGTGCTATTATTTGGCGAGACTAATATCTACATTAGGTAGAAGCAAAGCCACTGCGGCAAGCGAGCTCTTGGAGGCTTTGTTTATCAAGCAGATGGGTGGCTTTCGCGTTAGTGACATGTGTCGACTAATGGAAGGGAGACGCTAGATTACTGGAAACCCTAAATTGACAAGGTATTTAGGTCTGAGAAAGAACCGGCTGAGTTTTTCTTTTCTTTTTTTGAGCACCCGTGGTGACGTTTGTTTTCGCGCATGTGCGGACCACCAACTCTCATTTCACCTTTCCCCGAGATGCATCATGCTGTTGTTAGTGAGCGCCTGTGCTGTTCGGTCTTGTCCGTGGCCTTTAGGATTTATTTTAACGCGAGAGCATTAAATGCCCCATTACGTGAAAATCCTGCGTTGTAGTCGGTAGCGTGACCGAATGAGGGCGCCAAAAATGGCCAACGGCAAGAATAAACCACAGAAAAAAAATATTCGGATTGACATCAAATTCCCACGGACGTTGCTGTAAACAACGTAAATTAATGCTTTTAAAAAGAAAGGTAAGTAAGTTTCGGTTTGGATGGGAATCGAACCCGGGCACCCGGGTTGCGAGATGAGCACGCTTCCACGACGACTCCACGGCTCTAGTTGGCTAGCTGTGTGCCTAGTATTTGCGTCATTGGCACGTCACGTCGCAGCCATCTGCCTGACAAAACGTGCGGCCTAATGCGTGCGGTCGTTGAGCACGTGACGGCGCAGCGAGTGGGTAGGTGGTGGCGCCACGTCATGAGTATATAAAATGAGTGTATGAAATAAAAAGCATTATTGTACAATGGAATACCGCTGAGCGGTCCTTCGAGTTGTGAGCTCCTCTCGGACAAGCGAGCGCGTTTTCATTTGGCCTTACCGAGGCGCAGTTAAAACGCAGGTGAGAGCTTGCGCGGACAAGGAACGGGCAGAAATAAAACATTTCACTAAAGCGACTACAATGCTTTCGAATTTCCCACACATAAGGTAGTCTTAAGTGTCTCGGCCAAACTGTTTTCTTGTGCTCTTTTAATTTTACTTTTTATCGCGAGCCAACTGGCCCAGCAGCAAGGCTTGTTAAGCTCTGGAAACTGGTACTGAACCAAAACCAACCCAAACATTAGCAGAATACTACGAAACTCGTCCTGTCATGTTAGCGTGCACCCGCGCCGCAGTTCCAGCCACGCAATTCCAAACGAGACATTTTTCGGCCTTCATTTTCTATGCTTAAAATAAAATCGTATCTTGGGATTTTGCGTGCCAAAATCAAAAGCCCGTTGTGAGCCACACCGTAGTGGGGGACTCAGGGGTAATCTTGACCACCTGAGGTTACTTAACGTACACCTAAATCCAAGTACACCGGCGCTTGTGAATTTAGCCCCCATCGAAATGTGGCCGACGCGACCGGGATCGGACTCGTGATGTCGAACGTAGCAGTGCAACGCCATTTTCGATGTTCTTAACCAACCTCTTTCCGCCAAATAGATTTACGTCGAGTTATGTAGAAATGCGCGACCAGTGTAAGCTTGGTGTTGATCGTTTTAAGGTACTTTATATCGGATGAACGAGCAACTGCTTGGTCTGTGCCAAACGTGCTCTAGCAAGAGCACGCGCTCGCGCCAGCCTCGGCGACACCACCAGCACCGGCGCGAGCTGTCAATATAGCGCATGTTCAGAGCTATTCCGAATGCTCATGCTCGATCACAGGGAAGGGGGCCGTACTGTATAGAAGAGCGTATCCAGGGTGTTTTCTGCAGACAAATGCAAGAGGTAACTCTTGGCCTTGCGATCGGCCAGTTTCCGTAATTAGTTAGTGCACGGATTTGTCTAGTATTCGTGCTTGTGGCTTCAGACGCCCTTTCGACGTTCCTTATTACGCTTAATTTTTTCTCAATTTTCAAGCACCGCGCTTTCTAAACGCAGCAAGGTAATTAGACTTTAGGCACATGCGCAGTCAATGCGGATTGTTACACTCGTAACACGATCTCTTGTCGAAAGTGGTCAATTCGCAATGTCCCGAAGCTGTTTAAAGCCAGGAGCACAAAGTTTAGGCAAATTCATACCCCCCCCCCCCCCCCCCCCCATCATTCTCATGCTAGTTAAACGACCATACTTGCGGCTCATATAGCACCTAGCACCAGAGTTCCCTCCAGTAATATTTTCTAGGAAACTACGGGTACATCGGTCGTATGCCAGCCAGTTCCTACATAGCTTTCACCGCATGCGACGTGACGACTGCCAGTTTGATCTTATGCCGTCGAAAGAATTTCCTACAATATACTAGAGGAAACTCTGGCGCTGCATCGTTGAGCCACTATGGGAATGATGGGAAGTACGTGGATTTGTCTGATCTTCATGCTTGTGGATTCAGATGTTCTTGTGGATTCGGTGATTACGCTTGGTAGGTCTTCATTGTCGTATATTTCACAGCAATCTACACTTTTCTAAGTGCAGAAGACGCTGCGAACACGCACAATCGCTACTAAATGCAACGGTTCACCTTGTCGAGGTGGCCAAATCGAAACGCGCCAAGCGTGTGAAGGCACTGGCTTGCCCGCGATAAATTCGAAAGGGCGTTATATGTCGCTCGTCGATACCGATGTCGATGCTTGTCGATGCATGCGTCCGTGTCGCAACAGCTTCAATAACGGGCGTGTGCTGGAGGTCCTGTGTTCGAATCCTGCCGTCGGACAACTTTAATAATTTTGATTGGTTTAGTACGCAGTACATTGTTGAAAATGACGAGCTTAAGCAGTCACGACGCCGTTTAAAGCCAGAAGGACGAAGTTCAGGCAAATCCACGCACTTGCCATAGTATCCATGCTGGCTCAACCGCTCCCACCTGCAGCCACCGTAGACACTAGCGCGCCAGAGTTCCCTCTAATAATTATTGTATGAAACTCTATGATGCCATCCACATTCACCGTCATGGTTGGGAACGGCGACGGAAAGTTCACACATACGTGAACATAAGCACCTTCGAAAGTAGAGTCGAGGACAGCTATACCGGCCGCAACGCAGTTGGGATGCAAGCTTACGTTGGTTCTTCGACGTGCATCGTCCATCTCGTATTAAAGAAACAGCGGACTCGGCAGCCTCAATTTTAGAGCAGTACTATAATACACGCGCTACTCTAAACAAACATACAAGCAAATAAAAGTCGTGTGACCACTGACCGACTCGCAAATGAACCGCAATGAACGATTTCGCAGCGACGCTCACGGTAAACACCTCGGGCTCAGCGCAAGTCAGCGGAAGCAATGAGCGACGCCTTCAGCTGGACGATGACTTCGCATTGCACGTATTACAGGGATATTTCCAATAATTAAGCACTGCTTAAATGCACCTTTGTTTAGATTTTTTTTAAGGTCCGGCGCAAATTTATTTCAGGACTGCTTTCTTGAGGAGCAGCTGCATGGCGCAAGTCTGCTTTTCGAAGATGATGCTGCGGTGTTCCCAGTGCTAATATGCGCAGGCGTTGTCTTTGTTGCCGTACGAGGACGCCGGTTTTTCCGCAGATTCTAGGCGGCAATGCTAAACCTGCAAAATATAAATGAATGAATGAATGAATGAATGAATGAATGAATTCGCGACGGGAAAAGAATGGCATCAACCGTCCTTGTGCAGAAGAATGTTTAGAACGTCCATTGTTTGTGTCAGTGATAAGCACGCGAGCCACACCCAAGTGCTCAAACAGGTCTGTGCCACTCAAAAGACTAGACAAACGAATTTTCATTACTAGCGGGGGACTCCGGGTTAATTTTGACCATCTGGAGCTCTTTAACGTGCACTTAAATCTAAGTACACGGGTGGTTTTGTGCATGAGCGTGAACAAAGACTTCTGGTGTTGCGCGTTATTGTTGTTCGACAGCCTAGCTGCGCATGCTCGGCTATAAAATTCATGTGCCCTGTTCAGGGTGATGTGATCAGACGTGGTTGACGTCCACTTTTCGCATTCATGGACAGAAAAAAATACGAGTCGAGGCCTCGGCACTTGATGTCGCTTGTCTTTGTATTATTAAAAAAATGCAGTCACAGTTTGTTGAACAATTTATCGGGGTCATTTTATTAAAAATATATTTTGCTACACGGCAACACATAATATATTTACGCGGTCTGCGCGATACACGTACGAACATTTCAAAAATTATGTTTCGCGTTAAAGAAATATAATACCCTTTCATAACTCCTCACATGCATAGCAGACATGTAAAGCCATCTAATGATGCATCACAAATATTTTAGACCGACCACAAAAGTAACTTTTTTCACCTCTAACACGAAGCTTTCTGCAAAAATTTGGAATATTACAGTTCTGCAGGAGATCTGCAGAACTTCAAGAATTCAAATAATTTTTGGCTATATTGTGCAAGCGCGCTACCATTCTATATTTATTTTGTACGTTCTGGATTTTCTTGTGTTCTGAGAAAAAAATTCAAATTGCCGGTGCCAGAAACACTCGAAGTATTCAAATATTTGAACTATTGGTTATTTTGGCTGTGACAACATCTCATTCTCTTGTCATACAGGTCATTTGAACAACTGGATCATACAATGTGTCTTGGAAAAAATGCTGATTGGTGCCTTCTGGTTCAGCTGGGCAAAAACAATAAATTTTCTCCAATATGCTACAAAATTTTGGGGAGAAATATAAACGTGGAGAATGAGGTTTGAACGTCAACAAACATGTGGAAATTTTTCAACTTTGTCTGTGACAGTCGAAAAAACGTTGTTTGATTTGGCGTGGAATGACCCCAAAGCCACTAAGCAACCACGGCGGGTACATAGTTAAAACCAAATGGTAAACAAAAGCTTTTGGCGCTTTTAAGCAATCAAGTTCATCTTTCTGGGACTGTGCAAATCTGTGCACCTGCTTTCAGTGGTTTTGTGTTGCTCAATAAAATACGCTGAAGTACGTAAGGCACTGTTAGCAGCTGGGCAACATATGTGAACACCGCTGACTCTTACGACTTCTGCGCAGTAATTATCAGGTAACGCAGGCACCTCAAATACTTTCTCAGTTATATTTTTTCTGTGGTGTTGGCCCTGCAGGTTCCCTTGTCATCGTCGAGGCCAGCGTTTATGTCCCCAAAAAAACTATTTGCTCACTGTGTAGCTAGCAGAGTGGCCTCCTCCTAGTCAACCGATCAGGACCTCTGGTTGAGCCGAGCAGCTCGCGGCAGTGGCGGCCACGGAAGTTCGGCTTCACCGAATTCGCGATTCGTATTAAGCGGATTGATCCCCCCCTTCCAATACCAAATAGTCGCACAATGTTCCTTATGTACGAAAATTCGGCTTAACCTACTTCTTCTTAACGAGTATCTTTTGCATTTTATATAGTAACGGATGGGGAACAAGTAAATACATGATGCAATATAGGCGACAAAAGGCTATTCACCGTCTAACAGTCACAGATTGTATACCAAGCAAATAAGGGGGCCGACATCACCTAAAAAGAACTTCCGTTGCGGCGAGAGGCGTGAACTGGCACAGACGTAAACTTTCTCGTTTTCAAGCTTTTTATTTGAGCTGAACTCAAGCTGATAACGGCATTAGATGTATCACATAACGTAAATAAGCCTTTTGGTGTCAAACTCTACAGAACCTTCATATTTCTCTTCATTTAGAAATGAGAAGTATTTGGTATAAGATTCGATATTCGGAGTTCGTTTTTTTTTTCAAATATTATCATTCGATTCGATGCAATCATTTCCCTATCGAACATGTAAATCTTATTATATGTAATATGTAAGGTAATGTAATGTGTAATGAATATGTAAATTTATTCTGAAGCGATCGAGTTGAGGCATTCTTTTTTTTATGTTTTCAGGCACCTAAAATCCCTAAATATAGTAAACGAGCGTGTGCAACGGGCCCGAAATGTTTGCCGAATGCGAAACTGATTAACACAAGTTATTCTTTTTTTTTTTTCATCATGCCTTTGGCTCACAGTTCCCAATTAAGCACCGGAATGTTTGCACGAGGAGTTGTACACTATACAATTACTGACAACAGAGTAATTGCGTGTATGAGCCGCGCGCATGAACAACTACTTGCGACTCTTTCTCACTTCGAAAATTTTAATGTTTTAAATTCTGAATTTTCTTGAATATTTTTTTTTTAAATCACATGGAGCATATACTGTACATAGCGCGCTTCAGGTGGATTACCTGAAGAGGCGGACGCTGCTTTCACGACAAACCACAATGTCCAAGTTGCTCGTTAACGAAGATTCACTAAAAAAGCTTCTTTATGTAATGACTCTAGGGCACATGTTCCAGATGCAAAAATGAAGCCGAGCACCATAGTGAAGTCACGTGTGCTTAGCATAAATCCCAAGCACGACTTGCCCCACTTTCGAGATATCCGACCTTAAAGCGTGCCGCGGGATGCATCGACTTTTCAGTGAACAGCTGGTTCCCAAAACGGCTGGTTTACCAAAAGCGTGCCTAAAGCAGTTCGGGGTGATCTTAACAGGAACGCCGGTGCGTATTCCAGTGGAGTTTTGGGAGGCGTCTGTCTCGAAAATGGTCCTAGTTTTACAATTTCCCCTAAGCAGACTTCGCTTCGTCACAGCTCGGCTTCAATTTCGCAATTGGAGCGTGGACCCTAATGTGACTAATTAAGAAAATTACTTAGTGAATATTTTAATCCGTCACTGGGACATTGTTATTTCTCGCACAAATAATATGCGCCTCTTCGGGTAATCCACCTGAACAGACCGAATTGCGCGATTTGTCACAGGCGATCTTCTTTTAATGTACTTAAACTAAAATAAGCGACAACAACAGAAAAGCGGGTGGTATGAGCTTTCTGACGTCACATTATGCAACGACGGGCCAGTCATTGCACGTTCAAAACCAATTCTAGTAGACGTAAGTCCCACTACGACGCCATATCAGCGGATATTGACACAGTTACTACTTACTCACAGATCAGTTTCCGTTGACGAGGGCAAGGAGAGCTTTCCGGTAGTCGCCCGAGGTGTCACTCTGGGGTCAAAATAGCAAAGACGACTGAATATACCGGCTAGCTGAAACATAATTCGTGTTCTCTAAAGCAACAAGGAAGGAGACGGTCAGGCGGTAGTGCGTCTATAACGACTAATATTATTCGATGATGCGACGTTAAATGTAAAGTTATCATGAGAAAAAAAAACAAAGAAAAGTAAAAACTCTTCACCACAGAGCGCATCCGGAATACACGTAGCCAAGGGGCGCCCCGTGTACTGAAGTCTCATTTAGCTCATATAGTCACCACGTGCGAACAAGATGACTCAGAGGCAAATGCTGGCCACGTTTATTCCGTATACGGTCGGTTGCTTAGCTTTTTTTTTTTCTCACTTTTATATACATAGCATTCTTCATATTAGCTAGTTTGCTTGCGTGTCATGATCACCCATGCTCTTGTATCTCCCTCATCTCATATCCTAACAGCTAACGTGACATCATCGAATAAAATAATTTGTTAGATGTGCTTCCGCCTATCCGTCCTTTTTTTTTTTTTTGTCTAAAAAAGTTTCTTGGCAGCGTTTGAAAATACACCAAGATATTTAGCAAGCACGTTACACTTGGGAATTCGCGACTGAAAGAAGACTGCGCGAAACGGATGCACAGCGGATTATTCAGCTTCCTCCGCTGAAATCGCCCAACTGCAGCGTAGGAGGAAGCCATTGAAATCCGTAGTTGTTGGCACGGCAATTCTGAACTGAAGATGACTTTCGGTGAGAAGTTGGCTGTAATTACGGCTCTTCACACTCATCTATCGAAATTGTTAGGTGGCGTGGGAAGGTAAAAAAAATATATCAGCTTTACTTTTTCACTGTATAATGGAAGGCAAGCTTTTCCTTCGTATTTGAACCGGTCCAGAATATGCGATTGTTCCCGGTCACTGTAATTATTACAATTCACTATAGAAACAGCACTCGTAATTTTTATGCCTATGGCACGAAAATGACTTGACTAAAATGGCATGACGTAAAAAATGGCACTACTATGGCATTGCGCTGCAGAGCTCGAGGTCTCGAGCTTGATCCCGGCTGAATTTCGACGGAGGCGCAATGCAAGGACTCTCGCGCACTTGGAGTTAAGCGCACGTTAAGGAACCCCAGACGGCCAAAATTTATTCGGAGGACCCCAATACAGCGGGCCTCATAAGTAGATTGTCGCTTTGGCACATAAAACCATTTTTAAGTTCATAAGTCCATTTCTAAGCATACCTTTTAAGTTCATTGCGTTCTTTACAGCGAATATCCCTTAATGCGGTTACACTGTCATATTTAGAGTATATATGTTTGAGCAAAGCTGTTAAAACCAGGAAACCTTGCCATTAGTCTATCACTCTTACGTATCAGTCTCCAGTACCAATGCCAACACGTTTTATTTATTTATTTATTTATTTATTTATTTATTTATTTATTTATTTATTTAGATACGCAATCATGACAGGACAGCTGAAGGGAACAGTTTTTAGCCGTGTCAACACATCTAATGATAACTGAACTACGCCGTATGAACATTTGAATTTGCAGGTACTAGCTATTTTCTTGTGCAACGCTTCCAGATGATTCCCTAAAAAGCTGTTTTGCTTCTTTCTGAGTTCCCTGGGAAAAAAAAAAGGGGGGGGGTGGATGCCGCCTGTAACACGACAATATGTCGCGGGAACAAAGCGTGGTGTTCTGTAACTTAATGAGGGCCATTCTGGGCACCGTAGAAAAAAACTGAGCAGTTCTTTCAGACGTAGGAAGACGAGACACGTTCTAAACACCAGAATAACCACGGCAGAAGGCAAGACAATTCTTCCGGCTAAGGCACTGACCCCTCCTCGATTGTACTGCACAGATGACGTGCATTGAGTTCACGTCATTGAGCTGTAGTTGGCAGCGCTGCCTTGCACAGCGCTCGTACCTGTATGAAACCTTCCAGCGAAGTCTTGTAGTTTCTGATGAACTCCTCCTTAATTTGGACCATGTCCACTTCACAGCGGGACACGATTATTCTAATGAGGGTCTTGTCCTTAGTTCCAGCACCCTGCAAGGCCAAAGAGAGGCGCGTACCTTACTTTGTGACAAATACATCTTATTGATGACAGTATAGCTAGGTACCTATCGCGATGCGTTCGTTGGCTATAGCACTGTAGATAATTCTCTCACGACTAAGTGGCAAACGCATCTGCAGACAAGTCCAAATAAAAGTTGACGGGGAGACAGCCGCTGTTGCCGTCGGTGGATGGGTAAAAGAGTACCGCCCACATCAGGCACAAGTTGTGAGTTGGGATCCAGATGGTGACACGTTGCCTTCCACATTCATTCATAATATTTATTCTGTCACAAATATCAACAAAGAAGATAAAATTAATGACAGCTAAATGAGGCGCTTCAATTTTCATAACCTTCTCTAGGATTCGGTGGTTGTATAGGTTTCTTTTAATAGTTCCTTCAGTATGACTTATCCCGCTACTTGAAGTGACATTAGTTTTGAAGGTCGTGCAGGACTGGCGTACAGCTATTCATCATTGATGGTTTGGCAGCTCGTTTTATTCTTTAGTAAACGAAATATCCTTTTTTAATGAAAGGACCTTCCGCCACAAATGTTAGCAAATACGTGATGCTCAGTAAATGGTGCTTCAAATGAAGATTACTATTTCCCATTTGCAGAAGGCTTACGCAAGCAGTAGTGTTTTAATGATTCGAAGACGGAGAACTAAATAATGTGGAAAGACAGTACTCAAGCGAGACGTGCAGTGCGTCATTGCTTGCTATGCTGCAATACGACAAGCCCAAGGTGGGGGTTGGCTTATGAATAGACCCAAGATGAACTATCATGGACCCAAACAGTCTAAGGGGTGACCTATCCTTCCGCAACGCACTTCGTCCGAGCTATGGTTAAACTTCATCGCCTTGTAATGATCACTGTTTGTTGTTCCTAAACTGTGCGCCTGTTAAATAAATTATAAGGCGATTAAAGCTCTAGTTGAAGTGGATCAAAGACAACGTCTTCCTGAGCGAACTAGGGATGAGAATGGGGTGGAGCCACTGCATACGGCACTTTATCTCGTCACCCCTCGCGTCAGGCGAGTGAGAATAGCGTCGCATTGTTTAAATTATTTACACGCACAATCTTCAGGATCGGCTCACATTTTTAGACTGCACTATCTTGGGGATCGGCCCAGAAAAAGGTCTAGAAGTCCAGATATCCGACACGGTAAAGTAGGGGTAACTCTAGCTAGACATTGTGCTCAAACGTTCGAACTTCGAAGAAGAAAATAAAAATAAAAATGTTTTCAAATATTTGTTGGTGAATAATGAGCTCCACTGGACTCCTTAACTTGCTAGGATTACTCAAAAACGGGCGCAATGTGGTCCATCCCGGCCAGCGCCTTTTATCATCATCGGCAGCAGCAGCAGCCTATCTTTATGCCCACTGCCTCCTCCCCCCCCCCCCCCCCCCCCCAGGAGGAAGGCCTCTCCTTGCGATCTCCAATTACCCCTGCCTTGGGCTAGCTCATTCCAACTTGCGCCTGCAAATTTCCTCATTTCATCCCCCCACATAGTTTTCTGCCTTCCTCGACTGCGCTTCCCTTATCTTGGCACCCATTCTGTAACTCTAATGGTCCACCAGTTATCTACCCTACGCATTATGTGACCTGCCCAGCTGCACTTTCTTCTCTTAATGTCAACTAGAATGTCGGCTATCCCCGTTTGCTCTCATATCCACACCGCTTTCTTCCTGCCTCTTAAAGTTACGTCTAACATATGTCGTTCCATCGCTCTTTGCGAGATCCTTAACTTGTTCTCGAGCTTCTTTTTTAACCTTCAAGTTTCTGCCCCATATGTTAGCACCGGTAGAATGCAATGATAGTACATTTTTATTTTCAACAACAGTGGTAAGCTCCCAGCCAGGATTTGGTAATGCCTGCCGTATGCGCTCCAACCTATTTTTATTCTTCTGTAAATTTCCTTCTCATGATCAGGGTCCCCAGTGAGTAATTGGTCTAGATAAACGTACTCCTGTACAGACTCTAGAGGCTGGCTGGCGATCCTGAATTCTTACTCCCTTGCCAGGCTACTGAACATTATCTTTTTCTTCAGCATATTGACCTTCAACCTCACTCTTGCACGTTTTATACTGTCTATATAATTCCTCAGCGCAGGAAAGTTGAACCCCGTAGGGCAAGAATCATGACAGCGCCCTGCGGGCTTTTTCTTCTTATTCATATAAGCAAACTTTCGCAACTAGTAAATGTTCTTATGTAAGATGAAGCCCAATGTAATTTATTGCATTACGCGATAACGAAGACGCCACGCAGTGCTCTCGTCAAATATCTGTAGGTATTTTGAATGACTTACGAATTGTTTGCCAGTGTGTTTGGGGATAAGTATGCAAAAAACTGTTGCTTGGGCCATGCAGTTAAGCATAGGTTTAATTTATCTTGGTGTAACTTGGCGTTTTTATTCTTTCTTTTTCAACTCGCCTTTACATGTGGTGAATCGTACGCGATTCCCAAACAATAGTGATATGACGGTTCATTTTTCGTTTCTATACATGACCTGTAAATGCGCCGACCCAGCCTTCTAAGAAAAAGAAAGCCCAGGCAGTGCACGTGTGAGCAGAGCAGATGCGCGGTCTTGCTCTTTTGGTCGCCCCTCCGGGCATTGTAGGCCTCTGACCGGTATATGATGAGAAAAACTATCATCTGCTGCCTGCCGAGCGTTCAAAGCGCCCTAGCAGCCGCTCCACCAGACCCACCGGTAATGTTCGGCCAATTATATTCTAGCAAGAAAGCTTTCGACATGTACGAGAGGAACACTGCAGGTGCACACAGCGCCACTGTCCCATGAACAAAAATAAAAGGTGACACACTTGATCAGAGTTGTGACACACTTGTGACACACCTGGAGTCAAATTCAAAAAGCTCTTCGTTTCTACGTGTTCTTTGTTCAACATCAGCGATATGATCATCATCATGAGTAAATGGTAAGTTACCCAGCATCAG